>NC_061122.1:174777470-174833281 GCF_002878395.1 Capsicum annuum | reverse complement strand
CAAACGACCCCTTACTTGATTCTTGTAGTTTACTATTATGCTTGATTTCATGTGTTTTGTGTTTTAGGTGAAAGAAGCCAAAAAGGAACCAAAAAAAAGTATAAACAGGCGATTATCACAAAATAAAGCTCTAGAGTGACATCAGAGCTTTGCACGATGAGTTCCACCATGAAGAGGATAAAAAAATATACCCTTTCTCCTGGTTCGAAGGTCCAGCAAAACACAATGATCAAGGAAGAACTCGACCTTGCAGTTTAGTGCTTTGGTAATGGAGCTAATAGATACGAGGTTACCAAGAAACTCAGATACATGAAGAATGGGTGATAGGATATAGACGATTGAACTTGTTCTTGAGATGGAGGATAGGTAGCTATTGGCTATTCCGACATAGTCTCCTTTGGGACTAGGAGAGTAGTTTCGAAAGCATTTAGAGGAGCTTGTCAAGTGTCTAATCCAGTGTTACCAACTAGAAAATCAGAGACCCTTTCCTTTTCAACCACTTAACGAAAGAGAATTGCATCATCAGTACACTTCGCTTGGAGATCCTGATAGTAGTCAATCTCCTGCCATAACCCGCTTAGCTCGAAATAATAATCAGTGAAGTCGACTCATCTTGCTTAGTGTCATGGAATTTATTTCAAATCTCAAAGATTTGGACAACATTTACCTTGCGGGAGTAAGTGCGCTTAGTTGAATTCCAGAACTTTTCAGCAGGATCAAGCAGTAAATATTGCTTAGAGATTTTGGGGGTGCATAGTATTCAGAAGTCATGTCATAACAAGGGAATTATCATAATCCTATTAACTCTAGTTAGGGTCAACCGCATCATGTGCTTTCTTTTCTCCAGTGAAATCCAAAAAGGCACAAAAAGTAGATGTCTTCTTCATTGGGTGTCACCAACCTGTTCCAACCCTAACCGGACCTGTTTCGACCTGTTCTGCACCTTTTGGTAAAAAAATGCCAGAAAAATGTAGATCTTGAGAAACAATGACTGTCACACTGAAATATCACTTCCAGTGCCCGAAAAAAAGACGAAGTTGGTATGGGTATGATCGATTGGATGGCGAACCCAAGGAAGTGAAAAAAAAAACCAAAAAAGTCATTGAAAAATGGTCCACTCGCCGGCACATGAGATTGACACGTTGCTGGAGCTGGAACTTCTGGTGACACATGGGGGCACATGACGAGGTCTTTGATAGAACTACTGACTGGGTTTATTAGTTGCTGGAGATACAGGAAGCTTGTGGTAGAGTTATTTTTTAGAAAACTGACTGAAAGGGTATGTGTCGCGGCCAGCCACTAGGGAGAGAAAAAACTCGACCTCTTTGATATGAACAGAACCCTAGTGTTGCAGAGGGAGATAACGCACTTCAAAAGCAGCAATGGCTCTGATTCCATGAAGATTCTTAGAAGAAGAAAATGCATCTTTTTAATTCTTGATGAATTTACATCATGAGTACTTAAAAGTCCTACGATTAAACAAGGACGGACAATATCTTTTGACTAGGAGGAAAGGAAATATCACATGATCAATTTACTTTTCGTTATAATATCAATCTACTCCTATAAATAAGCTAGGAAATCGCAAATCAATCAATCAATCAACAATTATAGAATAGAAACACTACACAAACACATAATCTGATAATGAATATCGAAAACATGTGGCGTTTAACATGAAGGCTGGGCATTTCACTAGGGAGAAATTTAGTAAAGCTTCCTGCCCCTAACAAAAGATAAAGTAGAGAAAACTTAAAAGCCGGATTATTACAAAAGTAAGAAGCTTGGTTATAAAGGAAAGAAAACTTGACTTGCCTTTGATGCATGTACACCAAGGTTACGGTGAATGCCAGAACATTCAATGCATATAAGAATACCAAGATTCAAAGAAGCCCAGTCTGGATCAGGAGCTCCACAATCGGCACATTTATCATTCCCAGGTATCCTCTTCAGTGCATCAGCTGGTTTCTCTACGTTCATGCTGGGGAGCTGTGATGCACTTTTGGATTGGTGTATGGAACTCCTAGCAATGTAGCCCCTCCCAGATGTGGACTCTTCAATTGTCCTTTGATCATGACTGGTGGGTTTTCCTACAGACATACTTTTGGTAGTGGGACTTACTGAGAAATGCTGACAACATGAACCAGTATGATTAGGAAGCAACAAATATCAGAACTGGAGTAACAATATCAATGTTAATATTTTACCTTTTCAGGTGTCTGGGAACTTAGCAATGAGGTAATAACTCCTGTTATTTTTTCTATCCAGTCCATTTGTTCTGCTGTGCTCTCTGCCTAAATGGCCAAAAGATAAAACTTTACTGAGAACTGATAACGACATATTATGTTGATAACAAATTCTCTCAATACAGCTCTTGCTTAGTTCACCTGCTAAGTATAACTCTTTGTTGGTGAAATTATTCTGAAGCAAAATCTCAGATCCGATTGCTCTGCATCCGCTTTTATTGTTGATGTCAGTAGGTTAAGCGTGCGTCGTGCAACAGGTTTTTCATCGTGCACACCTCCATGATAATGTGAAGAAAGCCAACTACTTCGGTGCGTTGCCCCCAGTTCTGAAGAAGAATTTCTATGTGAAGAGAGCGGATTGGCAGATCCCTGAAACTGCACCATCCACATTTGAGCTAGCATAGTGGCCAGAACTTGCCAAAAAGAACATTTATCTGATAACTTACAGAGGATCTGCTCCTTAGTGTTCGATAATAATACAGCATTCCTCTGCTATCTAGAACAAAGAATCTTCTCTTCCAGTCACCTCTTAAATTAAAGGAACGCTTTGAGAGATACCCTTGCTTTATAGTTTCTACCTACACTATTGAAATCTTAGCTATAGAAATGGTAATCACAAGAGCTCCCGAAAGAAATAACAATTTGCTAATACAGATGCAGCCACAAAGCATGTACCTTTCCTTCTGCAGCAGACTGCATTACTGCCTCTATCACTTTCTGAGAACTTCTGGAAGATTGTTGTGTGATGTCAGCAGTTGAACAACTGTGAAGACCATTTAGTGACCGCCTGCTTTCTTGATCAACTTCCCTCCTATACTCTTGCATTTTTTCATTGAGAACTGCCTGCTCATGTATGGAACTTTCTCTAGCGCTTTGTGTGAAGGCCAAGACCTATATGACCACAGATCTCTAAACCCATTAAAATAGAGTTAAGTTTTTGAAAGATGCTGTAAACCTACAACGAATTGAGTATCTCATTGAAGTAAACTTTCTCTATGTTGTATACTACCAAACCCACTGTGAATAACAAGTTCACAGAAAAAGAAGGATTCACCTGCCGAACATTCAGCTCAGGTTAGTCAAGAAATAGCTTATTTCATGGAAACATAGAAAAAACTGAAAATTTTAACAATCACGTTAGCTCTTGATAAGAAGTCAAAACTGTTCCAATGCATATCTAGCAATATTGGGATTGGCAATGGAGTATATATCCATACAGTTAGCCATCCCCACGACTCTGATAACTGAGAAAGTTCCCCAACTTACCATTGTATGGTTTACCCCCTTCAACACACGCATTACCTTTATGTATTACTAATGTCTTGTTTGCTACACTTTCTCAACCTATGTTAGTTATATACTCTATTTGGTATTATGCTATGCATAACTAATACATGCAAAACTATGGTATTAGCAATGTAAGGGACTTTAATGCATGCATTAGCATGGGTAAAAATATGAACAAAAGACATTGGGTAAGTATTTACGTAGGTAAATATTGTAATTGATGTTGTTAAAAAAAGACACAATAGCCCTCTCAAAACCTTTCCACATAATTTCCATTATATTTGTGAAGGGTATTTTGTAATAATTTTCCTTCTAGAAATATGCAATGTAAGTTATTTTTAACACACCAAACCAAACACTACATAATAAATAATCTCGGCATATCTAATTCTAGCATCACTGATGCAAGAATTACTAATATACATTATATTTTACACTATTCTTATACACCCTACTAAACGACCTTTAAGCCTATGAATTGGTGGTTAGTTGAACACAACCAAAAAATCAAAGTCTGATGAACATGCAATAAATTAGAATCCAAAGTCCGAAATTTTCTTACTGATTTAGAATAGAATAAGTAATCAAATAGAAAAGAACGTATAGGAATTTCCATCTCAAGGTTTAGAAGATCTTGTGTTGGTATATTTCTTTTATTATTATTTAATATGGCTTAATGAGCAATGGCACAAAGGTCCGTCCCAAATCACTGAAAATACAGATTGCAAACTAGAGTGAGGCTTAAGATATCAGTATGGTGAAGCATAGATATTAGCCATTTTTAACAAAAGGAGGACAGAAAGATGCTTATTTCCTAATTTTTGTCTCAACTATGCTACTGACAATTGTGATCTCTCCAACTCTTTAAGGAAATTGTTGGGGATCTTATGGAAATACTTCGTCACAAACACTTGTATGAAATTCTTCAAATTAAAGCCTGAAACATGTTAGGCATTGTCCTTGAGGATATTTCACCAAGTGCTGCAGTATTCCCCAAATTCAACAAGATCTTCTCTTATAAACTTGGAACCGCATCACACTAATAAAATAAGAAGACCAGAATCAAAAGATAAAGGAGTAAAAATATATAGGAGTTCGCCTTCATCTTTTCTTCCTCCACATGAAAGGAATTTGTAATATATATATAGGAAATGATCTCAGAATAGTGTTAAGTCCATGGTTGTAATATGGCCATTAAGAGTTATTGAATATAATGCCAATAAGGAACAATGTAATTGCGAAAGTTAATAGCTGAACAACAAATTTAAAAACATTATTGTTATACCAAAGTAATAGCTAATTAAGGCTATTCAAGGAGTTAACAATTGACCAAAATCAAAGTTAGGAATATCATCAATATGAGATATTATATTTTGAGGTACTAACATTATTTTTCTAACAATCCCTTACATGTCTCAAAAATAATAATATTTAGGAATAGAACAAATAAGCAGTTGTGTTGGGTTTTTATATATGAGTACAATGCGTTGAATCTGGTGTCCATAGACTATGAACAAGACCTAGATAAAATAAGATTATACTTACAGAACAATTGATGAAGTGTTGCAACTTCTATGAATCAAGAATTCTTCCGTAAGCTCATGGTCTTATTCTATCACATTATACTTACACAATTTTTGTTGTTATCACAGTTTTGTGCTAAGAATTCATGCGCGTGTCCTCGTATTCATGAGTGTTCTAGGAATTTGTCACAATTTCATAGGAGCGACACCACTCCACACTCATATAGGTCCTATTATCAAGTGTATTCTGCAAGACAATACACCACCTATAAAGGATATAATTTGAATTGAAAGTATACTTCAACCCTCACTTTGCCTTGCAGCCCTGCACTATATTCACCATAGTGCATACTTGGTCAACTAATGACTTGTTATTACTCATATGAACCTACTTCATGGGATCTCCAATCACATAGGTTAGGTTACCATCATTGTAGATCTTCTCAAATTGACTAAAAAATTCCACTTCCCTCGATGTTTCTTTTAATCTGTAAATTGCTCAAATTCACCTCTAATGACACATAATTTATTTGCATAAATAATTTCATCTCATAGCACCTGCTTTATCAAATGTCTCAAATTGCCAATACAAAAATTATTTTCCACTATGGCTATTTAGTTTAGTAATCACAATGTATAACCACAAAAATGTTGGTTTCATTCCAATTGGAATACTCGCTACAAGTTCTCTTAACCACTTAGTCTATCACCAACCAACTTCAAAATAACTAACTCTATTTAGTTGGTTTTTATGTTATGGCACTTTACCAAATAACTCACAATTACTACTGAATTTTGAGATTCACATTGCAACATTTGTACACTTCTAATAAAATATAAAATTCATATTATCACCAACGAAAATATAAAATATTCTTCAATAGGCTCAAACTATCTTTTTTAACTATAAACGTTGCATTCAATCACATCACTATTGATTATCATGAACCTATATATATGCAACATTACAACAACATACAACACCAAAAAACTTCAACTGTTTACAAGACAATCCTACACTTTCAAATATTTTATTATAGGGGAATAATTATTCCCACAATTTAGAAGGTTTGCACAATTTTATATGTGACAAAACTTTATGCATTAAAACTATGTCAAAACTCAAACAGAGAAGAGATCACATGACCATTTGCATATATCTCAACATTAAAATGTAATATATGCCCCTACTGACTATACAAATTTTCACAATATGAATTAAAATATGCCGATAAAAATCTAATACCAAATGACAATCCCATTCATTAAAAACACCTAATGATCATTCAAAGTAATCTTTGTAAGAAGGCATTGGTTTTATAGGACACTATTTGTAAGCCAATAGCTGCAGATGGGCTAAATGCTATTAATCTTCCTCTGGAATAAAGCAGCTATTTTAAAACAATTATGGCATGTGGCAGTCAACAAAGAATGCTTATGGATTCAATGAATCCATCACTATTTTATAAATTCATTAAAAAAACTACCTAATACATATTATATTTTGCAAAACACACGTTGGACACACATTTCAAAATTAATAATCATATTGAAAAATTAGCATTAGAAATAATATCGTGCATTTTCCTTCATATAAGATAAATTACTAACATGTCATAAATTATATGAATCAATCAAGTGATAAGCATTAGCATTTCCAACTGAAAAATTATTAGCTACAAATATATCATGATTACAATACTCAAGTAAAATATTTACCAAGCTTTTCCAAATGATCTCATAAACATCAAATTGGTTCAATTATTAGATGCATATACCACCTTAGTTAATGTCCATATTTTCATAACTGAGTTTAATAAGAACTTCGTCATTTGAAGAACTTGAGTAGTTCTAGAATCACCAACTTACAAAAATTCCTCTTCTTCAACTTGGGTTTAAGTCACAAAATTAACTTTGTTAGCACAAATATAATTAGTAGTACCCAAGTCTCACAATCTCACACATTTGCCACAATTCATTTGAGAAATGTCTACAGAATAATTTATATCATCCGCTTAATCAAATATAATTTTACTTAGGGGGATTATAATTTCTCCGAATCTTCTACCACATTGAGGGGTATACTTACTTAATTTGTCGCACATGATAATATTAAAATATAGGCATACAGCAACGTCGCATACCTTACGGGTGTATGCAATTAAAATGGAACATCAATTGTGGCAAGATGAGGCATCTTGTTTGCTAATATTGACCCGTTTATTCCAGCCACACTCCACAATAATAACTTCCTCAATATCCATTATCCATGTTGTGTATGTATCTTCCACGGCATAATTTCCAAATTTCGCATCATTGTCTCCTAGTTTGATCTCATTTTTCTCCACTCTATTTGTCAACAAACCCATCTTCCCTCTAGAATGCAAATGTAATTGAAATAAAGTTGTAATCTTTGGCAATTCCAAACCAACCCCACGAAGCATCTCCACCAAAGTAATTCATGAAATGTCTTGTCAATATTGTTTTTGGGAGAGGGAGGTAGTATTTTTCGTAAGAACGAAGTGTAAGAGATATCCTTAAGATTGTTGAAAATCTTATGGAAAATACTTCATAACAAACGCTTGCATGAAATTCTTTAAAGCTTGAGACGTGTCAGACACTGTCCTTAACGATATTTCACCCAGTGTGGGTGTATTTCCCAGGATTCAATAAGCTCTTCAAGTATAAATTAGGATCCAAAATCTAACAAAGATTAAAAAAAATAAAACCCAACACACCAATAAAATAAGGAGACCAGAATAAAAAAAAAAAGGAGTAAAAATATATAGGAGTTTGCCTTCAGCTTTTCTGAAAGGAATTTGTATGTGTGTATATATATATACTATATATAATAAAGAGCAATAAGCAGGTACGTCTTCGACATGCTTGCTTGTGTTACCTGCTTCAGCTGCTTCAATCATAATTTTAATATATTACGTCTAATTAATTACTATAGGTTATTTAAGTATTAAAAAACTTATAATGTTTAATAAAAAGTATAAAATAAGCATAAAATAATAAATTAACTTTTGATCTTTTAAATTAACTTGATGTCTTATATTAGGCTCATTTATGTTTTTTCCACAAATATTTCTATAGTAATTTTATTATATCACTTTTAATTAGTTATTATAAGTCATTTAAAACATGTTTTTTCGCTCCTTCAATCGTGATTTTATTATATCACCCCTAATTAATTATTATGGTAGCATTAGGAAATTAATAATATTTCATAAAATAAACACAAAATGATATGTCATCATAAAACATTTGATTGACTATCGAAATTATATTAATGCCACATAAATTAGGATGAGATGGAGAAAGACATGAAGTAACATATATTATTTGAAAATTAGATAAAAAAATATTGTAAATCACAATAATGAAGAACTTAATATATATATATATACATATGATTGGTTGTTGAAATTTTATTTGTACCACTGAGACGGAGAGAATATTCATATTTTATTGAAAAATTAAATTAAAAACATTATAAATCACATAATTAACAATTTAAGAAATGTAAAAGATATAAAATATTTGGCTAGCTCTCGAAATTATATCAGTGTCACTTAAATTGAAATAGAAGAAAAAATATTATAAATCACAATAATTAAAAATTTAAATTATTTTAATAATTAATTATCTAAATTATATTTATGTCACATAAATTGGGATAAAAAAACAACATATATTGGGTTTGATGTCTAGTATATATATAATTGCCAAAGTTAATAGATGAACAATAAAGCCCAAAGGGTTACTATTGTACCAAAGTAATAGCTAATTAAGGTTATTCAAGGGGTCAACAATTGACCAAAATCAATGTTAGGAATATAATCAACATGAGATATTATATATTGAGATACTAACAGTATTTTTCCAACACATGGAAGTTATGTGGTTACAAAATCAATTTAACAAAGATCAACACATGCAATTCCATTGTATGGTGTTGACCTTGTTGAGTACTTCAAGAATCAAAGAAATTAATTTTTATATCTTTATAATTTCGTGAGAGAAACTAATGACATCCCTACTCAAAATCAAATGGAAATATATTAAACCTCAAAATTCTCCGAGATCACATGAGATTGCATGCACTACCAAATAGAGGAATGCAAAGGAGGAAATACTGAAATAGTTTGATCAATTTGGCTTTTTCACTTCAGTAATTTCTGAAAATCCTCAGCCTTGTTGTGGAAGGAAAGTGTGTTTTTGGCACATGTTGCTGTCTAAATTCTACAAGAATATAGATCTAAAAACAAAGAGTGCCTCTTCTTATAATGTCTACAGAGGAAGGGAGAAAAAAGAACAAGACACTCACCTCATCATGATGTAATTTAGTTTGTTTTTCTAGTGGTCTAATATGAAAATCAATAAGCATTTGAGCAATGTATTCCATGTTACTATACCTGTTTATTTCATGGAATTCAAAGCTCACAATGAGTATCTTTAATAGAAGTAACATATAATTTAAATTTTTTTTAAAGAGATCTATAAGAGATGTCGCTCATGATTTCATGACACTGAACACAATAATTTAGTTCCCATTTTTTTGAAAAAAAAGAACAGTTAAATGAAAGTGCACCGATTACCGCCCATTCCAATCTAAAAAGGTGGAATTCCGTATTGGGAAAAGGAGAGTACACAGATATTATATCACAACTAGTATCAAAAGATGGTACTCCGGTAATTCTCATTCCTGGAATGCCATGTGCAAAGTGAAGGCTTACATAGATGAATTCATTTTGTGGAAAGTTGGTAGAGGAGAAATTTCAATATGGCAAGACAACTGGACAGGTTTTGGTGCTTTGTGGCAATTCTTTCCCGAAGATAGAAAACCTGGTGAAAGGAAGTTAAATGATACTTTTTTAATGGTCAATGGCACTGGAATGGATGGGATATCTACCTCCCAGACCACGTTTTAGATCACATATATGCAATGAATTTGGTTTTGGTTAATGAAGTTGAGGACAAGGCGATTTGGACACCTGAACAAAGTGGCAGATTCACTATATCATCAGCTTGGAACCTGCAGAGGCAAAAAAGAGAGAGGAACTGGCTTGATATGAGAACCTGGCATAAAAAAGTGCCCTTCAAAATGTGTTTTATGTTGTGGAGAGTGTTGAGGGACAGAATTCAACAGACTCGAGGTTAGCAAAGATGGGAATTGTTATGACCTCAAAATGTTGCTGTTGTAAGACTCCTCATGAGGAAGATATTGAGCACTTTAGTTGCACCGGGGAATTTACTAAAGATGTTTGGTCAGCATTCTGCGGTGTAGTGGGTATGCCCTCAGCTAATGTGACGTTAAGACTCATGTTGAAATATTGGTGGACCTGGAAAGGCAAAAACCCTGTGCATGAACTGGTTGTGAAATGCATCCCCACAGTTATTATTTGGGAGTTATGGATAACAAGATGCAGGGCTAAACATGATAGAGAATTTTACAATGTTGGCAAGGCCATAAATCACATAGCTGAGACGGTAGCCGTGATTGTAAATAATCAATTTGAGAAAATTAATGTCCAGCTGAACTGGAATGGTATCATAAATCTGATGAGAGCATCAATCACCGACAATAATCATATTCAGGTGAAGTGGTTGAAACCTCCCATCAGCATCATGAAGGTAAATTCGGACAGTAGTTGTAAGGAGGACTTTTGTGGAGGAGGAGGTGTGATTAGGGATCATCGGGGGCACTTGATTTTGGCATATTCGCTTAACCTTGGGCAAGGCACGAGCAATTGGGCAGAGGCGAAGGAATTGCTTTATGGTATAGAGTGGTGCGTCGAGAATGGGTATGATATGATCGTGGCGGAAAGTGACTCTAAACTTTTGGTGGATTGTGTGAATGAGTTTGACGCAGCCCCATGGAGAATTCAAAAGGAGGTGGAAGAGTTAAAGATCCATATGGATATTACCGGTTACACATTAAAACATTGCTTTAGAGAAGAAAACAAAGTAGCCGATCTACTGGCTTCTTTGAGCTTTTCGCATCCTCCCAACTGAGTGTATGAAGATTTTAACGAAGTGCCAACAGAGGTTAAAGGCTTGATGACAATGGATAGATGGGACATGGCTAGCCTCAGAATCAGCAGAAGAAAGAAGAAAGACCTAACATGGGATCCCCCGTGATGAATTCTTTGACCTTGTACAAATTTTGTATTTAGTAGGACTTTAGTAGGTTTTTGGGATCTTGGGACTCTGTTTGGGCATTTACCCAAGTCATTCTGTGCATTTATCTCATCTGGATATGATAACTGTCTATCCTTCTCTTCTAACTAGGGAGGTAGTAATTCACTGATGTAACTCCCTCAAAACTTCGTGTAACTTTTTGGCTGAAGATGAATAAAATGCACAGTTTATTTGGAAAAAAAAAAGTAATAGAAATGGAATAATGACCTGATTGATATAAGGCTCCATCTGATGCAACAGTTCATACCCCTGTACATGATGTAGCATCTCGGATTCAGACATGATGCACTCCATAATATGAATAACTCTTATATTTAACCATTTCAAGACCTGTTTGACACTCAAAAGAAAACAGAACGTGACCCGTTTGAAATACTGAAGATGAGCATCCATTGTCAAGCTAACAGATTCCAAAAAGTCATACTTCTTCTTGGCCTCAATAGAAGAAAGAGCTCCAACCTGATCTTATGTTGATGTATTGCAAATATTAGATTTTGCTATTTGTCACTAAATCACTATTTAGTTACCGACTCCCAAATAACATACGTACATACATACATAGATATGCGTATATATGTGTTTGGCTTTGTGGGGCGGGGGGCTGGAATTGAATAATTAGTTTACCAGATTAAAGCGGGTAAGCTCAAACGTCGACCTTGCAGAATAAAGTTCCTGTAAGAGCTCTCCACCAAATTAGAATTTGACAAAGATTTTTTAACCATGAAATTACCTGATCAATCAACAACATAAGTAAGAAAACTGATCTTCAATTTTAAGAACCAATATGCGGGTACCTCTCCAATGGCTACAGCTATATCCATTCTAGTACTTTTCTTCAATGATAGGAACTTCTCACGGACCTGAACAAAGGCAATTATTACAACTTATACAGTGCAGGATGATTTCATTTTTCAGTAGGCTATAACACAAACAAATGTTAAGATATTTCCAAATGTTTAGACATGAGAGCAAGAAGGGGAAAAGTCCTCCTCTTTGTGCTGGATCGTGTAACCAAGGATATTAGGATCCTGAAATATTGCAGAAAGGAAATATCCAAAAATCCATTTTCTTGAAAATCGCCATTATGAAAAGATAATTTTACTAGATCAAAATCTGTCAATGTTAGACAATGAGGAAAAGATGTCAATGTACAAAAGGAAATGTTTTCCAACAAACAGCAAAACCAACTCTATTACTCTGCACCCGCTATCCTTTTAGCAATGGTATTCCGGTGAGCTGGTTAAGTCCGACATTTCAAAGGGAAAGAACATGTATCAAATTCGGCAACAATCACATTTAGTTTCATTTGGAAGTCACTCTGTTATAAGATTTTGCATTCCCCAAATTGAATGAGTTATTATCACAAAAACATGCAAGTTAATCACAAGACAAATATACAATGTGACAAAGGGATGTTATTTCCACCTGGTCATAAGCTACATCAGCTTTGTCAAAACGCTTCCGAGCTTCCTGAAAGTATGGGAAATTCATGCAACATCAAGTGAAAGATGAATGTATATATGTGTTGTGCAAGGTCAGAGTGTGAGAAATGCAAAAGGAGATGTATATGGATGACAGGGAAAATTTGGGGTTATGTGGATGATATGGAGAAAATTCATGATCAGATTGGAATGGTTAAGTATAGATTAAGAAATATATAAAAAAACTAACCGGTTGAATGTTATAGGTGGGTCAAATGGATTCGATTCAACACACTGATAACTAATTTCCATTCCAGATACACTGTTCTAAATTACTCTTAGACCACTATGCACCATTCAGTAAATAAGGAAATCTATTCATCAAAAAAAAAGTATGCAATGGCTCTAAAAAGTGGAAATGATTTGTCAGTTGGGACTAGTTGCTTGTTATTCATTTAAAACTAATCAGAGAAACAAAATTCAAAAGTGGTCTGATGAAACTCTTTAAGTAACCCAATAAGCTAAAATGTTCTAGAGAAACAGCTAGTTATTGAGAATGGAATAACGGGCTTCAAATTTAAGAAAAATAAAGGTTAACTTTTTTTTTTTAATAATGGGACTTTTTGCACGCTCTATTCTGGATAACAAGTTTTCATTAGAATTCTATTTTTAAAATTGTATGTATTTTCTGATTAAATCAGGTAAAATGATCCAAAACAAGCAGGCCCTTAACAGAAGATCTCTAAAGAAAGTAAAGAAGGTTCCGCACCCAAGGGTGTGGCCTAGTGGTCAATGATGTGGGCATGGGTTGAGCAACATGAGGTTTCAGGTTCAATTTCCAGCAGAGACAAAACACTAGGTGATTTCTTCCCATCTGTCTAGCTTCGGTTCTAAGGTGGACAGAGTTATCTGGTACCTGTTGCAGGTGGGGAGGGTGATAGGTATTCCGTGGAACTAGTCGAGGTACACGCAAGCTGGCCCGGACACCACAGTTATAAAAAAAAAGTAAAGAAGGCTCCAATGGATTCAGTTTTCTTATCAATGCCCTACTAGCTGTAGATAGAAGATCTAAACCAGAAGTTACGAGTGATACCTTTACTTGATGATCAATGCTAGCCATATGTAATAATCGATCATTTAATATTTGCTCTACCTAAGGAAAAAAACAGACTATGTCAGTAGAAGATCCCACGCAGACGATAATATTTCAGAAGTCACACAATAGTATCTTAGTCCGTGTCACAAAAAAATGTAAGCTAGCCCTCAAAATTCTAGAACAGATAAATACACGTCTAAAGTCGGACTGACATAAGAAAGCTAAAACACTTTTAGTTAATGCAGCATACAAAAATTTATGCATTGACATTTGGGAATCGAACATGATCATGCAGATCAGAAGACTCTAAACCACCACTAAATTTCGATAAATAGCATAATAGCTAAACTACAGATAATATAGGGAGGCAACCGCTACCTGTGATCGAAGAACTTCTTTGTATGTTCCAATTTCTCTCAGAGCAATAGCAAATTTTACCATATCAGGACCTAAGAATGCAAATCAAGTGAATCAATATAAATTGGCTGAGGAATTTGACACTAGATTCTTTGTTAGGTAGAATAGTACAGTTATACTAGGGCAATGAATACTATGTAAACAAAGTTAATTGAGCTTGATAAGGGCAGCAGAAGATGAAAATCTATTCCACTCACCTTTTAACTTTAGCCAATAACAGAGACACCAGAACTTGATCAAGATAGATTAGCGGTAATAGAAATTCATGACTTGAATTTGAAAATCCCTGTAAAGTTTTTTGTGGATAAGTAGTCTTAAGTCCTAACAAATACTTCTCATGCGAAATGCTGCTTTTATGGGTCGTAACTTGTAAGTGTCCTCTAGATGATGCTCATAATGATGTCTCCACAACTACAAGCTCTATAAGTATAAGATTAAACTTTCTCATGATGCTCATGTTTAATGGTGACATCACATGAATGTCTTCAGAAGAACACATCAATTATATGACAAGCTGTCTGAAAAGATAGAGGGAAAACAGAACCTCCAAATGAAACAGCAATAGGATCACTGTGCCCTCCTCCAAAGGTTTCAAGAGAACTTGCAAAAGCTATGTCTTTATCATATGCTTCCCCAAGCCCTTCTCTATAATTGGAAAAAAAGAACGAATGAGTGTTCCAAGCAACACAATACTTGTCCAAGATTTAAGGATTATTTGTTGGATAATGTCTTTACTAAAACATCAATTCCACTTCAATGTTTGGCAACATCCTTGAAAAGAAGATTGTATAACTATTTGCATCAAGCATAGCACATAATAGTGCAACTAATCTTTTCTGCTCGTTAAGTGGAACTCACTCTGATATCCCATCCAAAAGCATAAATAGTTCAAAGAGCCAAATAGAGACAGATTGACACTTATAAAGCAAGTAAAGATCACTTGCCAAACCAAAACTGTAGCAACGAGGACCAGTGTAGCCGTAAGTGAAGGAAGGATATAGAAGATAGAGGAGAACTGCTGTCAAATGGATTGACGGGATACGACCATGATAAGCAGTGCAGGATAAACAGAAAAAAAAACATGACAACTATGTAATGGCTATTCACCTCATCTTACCAGAAATCATTAAAGAATGCAAATTAAAAAAAGGGCAGCCCGGTGCACTAAAGCTCCTGCTATGCTCAGGGTCCGGGGAAGGGTCCTACCACACGGGTTTATTGTATGCGGCCTTACCTTGTATTTATACCAAAGGTTATTTCCGAGGCTTGAACCCGTGACCTCCTGGTCACATAGCAGCAACTTAACCAGTTGCTCCAAGGCTCCCCTTCAAAGAATACAAATTGATATAGCTAGATAATGTAACTGCATGAGACTTAACATTCACTAAAGTTATTATGGTGAACATTTCAAAACTGTTAAATGAAGAGGATTAACAGGCAGATTGATAAACATCAAACATAATGGGCATCATAGGAGACAATAAAGTGCGGCTTGGGAATCAAACATTTTTTGTTGCACTTCCATGCCTTCCAATTTTTGTTTTACCAGATAATTGATTTATTTATTGTAATGGCCCTTCAGGTCATTTTTAACTTGTTGGAACTGACAATTTTGTTACCGGGCAATTCATTTGATTTTTAGAGTCAATTCCCTGTTTTGAAGTCTTCGATAGTTACAAATGGCCACTGGGAGAAAACTTTAGTTAAACGACCTCAAATGCAAATTATAACTGTTCTAGTAGCTCTGGAATATCGATTTTAGGCTAGAAGGACTCTTGGTTCGAGTCCCAAGGCACCCGGGGCTCATTTCGACATATTGGTCGAAAAGTTAAGAAATTGGAAATTGGGTGTGGGACCCACATTTCGTCTAAACGACATCGGATGGAAATTTTGAGTGCGGCATTGAGTCTGAAACGTCGAATTTGGTGTGGTTACATAGTTCGTTTGTGTAAATGGGATTCCGGAGGAATCCCGAGGGCTTGGCGGAGACTTGAAAAATTTCCAAGTTTTAGTTGTATCTGATGTTTCTGGTGCATCGCAATCGCGTGAGCATGGTAGTAAGTACCGCGATCGTGACACTTTGAGTCTCATTTGTGCATACCACCAATCCGCGATTGCCAGGGGTGAATGTCGTGATAGCCACTCTTGCGTCTGATGCCTTATACCGCGATCACGAACATCGAATCGCAATAGCGAGACCCGAGGAACTAATATGGGTATAAATAGACCCTTTTTGAGCGATTTTGCCCATTTTTCATCTATTCCAAGAGAGCTAAAACCCTAATTAGAGAGATAGCTTAAAATTGGAGCTTGTGGGTGATTTGAGAGCTTGTCTAACACTTGTTTAAGCGATTATCTTTCAATATGTAGTAAGATTTCACCCTTTTCATGATAGAAATTTCCATTTCTTGTTCAAAAATTCCAAAACCTTGAGGGCTTGATTTTAGCTCCAAATTAGCTCAAAATTTTCACCCATTTTTTAGGGTAATGATTCCTTAAACATGTGAGAATGTGGGGTTGGTTTTGGAAACGTAATTTTCCATAAACAGGACCCAAATGGGATTTTGATGTGATTTTTGGACCCAAAGCACAATAGTGCAATAAAGGTATCATTATTCTCGTATTGATAAGTAGAATGTGATTTTAATAGCTTAACATCCTGTGGAAGTTTCTTGGAAGGGAAAAGTGGTGATTTAGCGGATCTTTTGAGCTTTCTTCGGCATCCAGGTAGACTAGGTTTTACCCCTTGTTAGATTGAGCCAATTCATAGTATGTTTATGATATTGTATGAGATTAAGGATGGGTTTTAGGTGTTGGTGTGATAAATTGCAATACTTGAAATTAGTTGGATCATTTAGGCTATTTTGAATATAATTTTGGGCATAATAGCCTAGTTGATCATACATTAGGTGAAGTTGACCTCGTAGGCTTATGCTTAGGTCGGAAAAACTTTAGTTACTCTTCTAATGAGCAGAATATCATAGTCACTTGGGTTTAGGATGAAACTTATCCGAATTGCTAATAACTTAGGTGGAATTAGCTTAGTTGCTCTACATTAGGAGGAATTGCTATCCTAGGGCTAGTTGTGTCTTGTTCGACACCTAATAGTGGATTTACATACCTTAGCCTAGTCCGGGGTAGACATTGCTTGGTAAATAATTTTTGAGATTTAGAAGTGGGCTCTTCGACCCACCTTAGGCCAAGACTTGTGATAGTTATTGAAGACCCTTTGATACGCTTGTGTACATCTAGGAAGATGGTTATTTTGGAGATATTTAGACGCTTTGGTACTTGTTGATTATGATAATGACATTGGAAGTAATGCTTAACGACAATGCCATAAATGAGTTATTGATTAAGCTTATGTTATTGATGAGCTATTGAATATGCTATTGATTTGGCTATTGTTTGGGCTACCGAATATAATATTGAATAAGCCCTTGATTATCATATTGGCGAAGCCATAAATGATGCTATTGATTGAGTCAACGAATGAGCTATTAACTACTTTGGCGATCATACTCATCGATAAATTAGTATTTACGCTTTTGTTCATGCTAGAGGCCATGCTTATTGACTACACTGGTGATTAAGCCATTAATTATTGCTATGAATAAACTATAGATTATGCCATGAATTAGATACTGACCAAGCTAATGAAAAGCTATCTATTATGATAATGATAATCTATTAATTAAGCTATTGATAAGTTATTGCCTATGCTTGATAATATATAATGATTATGTTAGAGGTCATGTTAAATGACTATATTGGCAAATACGTTATGGATTATGCAGAAGGAGAGCCTTGGAGTAACTGATAAGTTGCTGCTATGTGACCAGGAGGTCACGGGTTCAAGCCTTGGGAACAGCCTCTGCCAGAAATGCAAGGTGAGTCTATGTACGATACACCCTTGTGGTGGGACCCTTCCCTGGACACCGCGCATAGTGGTAGCTTTAGTGCATCGAGCTGCCCTTTTTTTACGTTATGGATTATACTAAAGAGCATGCTTATTGATTATATTAGCGATTATACTATTAATTATGTCAAAGATCGTGCTTATTTACTATATTGAAAGCCATGCTATTGGTTATGCTAGCACTCACAATTTCAATTATGATTATTGATCATGTTAATATATTATGTTCATGGTTATGTTATTAAGTACTCTATTGATTATGCTATTTTTCATATTGATATGATATTGATGATACATATGCCCAGCAAGGCCGGAGAATGATTATGAGACATATGCCCGGCAAGGCCAGAAGATGATTATGATGATATATACCTGTCAAGGCCGGAGGATGATTATGATGATATATAGATGCCCGAAAAGGTCGTATGAGGAGTATGATGATATATAGATGCCCGTCAAGGCCGGAGGATAATTATGATGATATATACATGTCCGGAAAGACCGAAAGATGATTATGATGATATTTATGAGGATATTGTTGAATATCCATACCGATTTGAGTCCGACTATACGTATTATACTATAATGATATACTTATTATGATATGAGGACATTAGGGTGTGAGATTGATAATCTAGCTAAGTTGAAAATGAGGAAATAGTTATAGTGTAGTATCATATGAATAGACTCTAGTGATATAATGATTAGTTGATAAATATTGGCTAGTTGACAAATGTTGGTTGGTTGGTAAATAGTGACTAGTTGATAAGTGATGATTAGACATTATATGAAGATAAGTTAATAAGTGATGTTTAGTTGATAAGGGATGATTTATTGATGCATGAGGATTAGTAGTTACATGATGGTTAGTTGATAAGTGTTGATAAATGACGGTGGTGGGTTACTCTATCTTCTTTGTACCTTCTACACTTTGGGGGCTTGCGATGAGTTATTTATTTTTCGCACTAATTGGTGTATGGGAGCCAATTTTGTAGTTATGATTGTTTGTATTGATGTTTTATGCTACGTTATGTTATTATTCTGGTTTATTTACTTATTTATGCACAGCGATGTTGGAGTTACTTCAGGTTTGTCTATACCTTTGACTTAGTTATGTTATCTTGCATTTTATCATATTTATATCATGATTTTGCTTAGTCGGCCGATGATGCCTACTGAGTACTCGTGGTTTTGGTACTCATATTACACTTTTGTACCTTTTGGTGCATATTTGAGTACTAGTTGTCGTCGTTGATCGTCGTTCGTGCTGTGTTGATATCCTGAGAAAAGGTGAGCTCTTGGAGCCGGAGTCACCTATTTCCTTCTATTTTTCTATGTTCAGTGTTTTGTTTCGAGGCAGATATCATTGACTATTCTACATACTTGGGTTGTATTATTATTACTAGATGCTCTTCTACTAGCTCTACCAGGTCGTGGGATGGTATCCATGTTGACTATCTTTATCAATTTCAAATGCTATGCTTATCTATAAGTTGTGTTGTTGACTTTCGCCTATGTTGGGCATTTTCCACCACTTAACCCATTGTGTTTAAGTCCAGTGTAAGGTTTGGCTTACCTACTACTGGGATAGAACAGGTGCCATCATGACTCATAAAATTGAGTTGTGACAAATTGGTATCAGAGCTTAGGCTAAACCCATATTGTTGGTAGAAGAGCAAATGTTTAGTAAAGTCCTACGAATCGGAACGATGACGTCCGTTTCCTATCTTCAAGGGGCTATGGGACATTCTTAGGAGTTCTTCACTTCTTTTACTCATTTCGTGCTAAAAGTCTAAGTTGGTTTATAGAACATCCCTTTGATTTCACTCTTTCGCGGATGGCTAGGACAAGTGTTACCACTACACGTGACGAAGGTCCCGAGGCTGATCCTAGTAATCCTACTCCTATTCGTGGATGACCTAGAGGTCGTGGACAGCCTAGAGATGTGCCCCCAGCTAGGGGCAAGAGAGAGGGCCTCCACCAGACCCTATTCTCACTCCTAAGCCGGAGATTCTTCCGCCTCAACCAGAGGTGGTCCAGGGACTAGCCTAGGCTCCATCGGGGTTTAAATTTTCTTCAGTGCTCAGGGATGCTTTAGTTCAGCTTTTGGGGATAGTTGGTGGTGCGCCGTTTGATGGTGCATAGTCTACAGATCAAAGTGGTACGGAGGCGGGGGTGCAACCTATAGCTTCGACTCCTAGAGTTGAGGTTCCTCCTGTGCCGACGATTGTTCAATTATAGTTGCTTAGCTAGTGGTTGCCCAGCCGGCTATATCTGCCGAGAAGCAGAACATATTGGAGAGAATCTTAAGACGCCTAGGTTTTTTGGTGCTCCGGCCAAGAATGCATATGAGTTTCTGATTGTTGTGACGATAGGCTCCATAATTTGGGCTTAGTTGAGACTTGTGTGGATTACACCATCTTTTAGTTGGATTTGGCTTCTCAACATTGGTGGAGAGGTTATATGGATTCTAGAGCAGCTAAATCTTCTCTTTTGACATGGGCTCAGTTCTCCGAGATGTTCTTGGAGAAGTACAAGCCTTTTGTAGCCTTAGAGATTGTTTGAGAGATCAATTCTCTAGATTGGAGCAGGGCTCCATGACTATTGTGAAGTATGAGGCTCTTTTTCACGAGTTGGCTAGGCATGCTACTTCTATTCTGGGTATTGAGGCCTCATTTGTTTGCGTTTAATGAAGGTCTGAATCTGAATGGTTCAGACTTCAGACCATTAAGTGCATTTGTTTTTTATTAAGGTTTTAACTCTCAATAGGTCTGAATAGGTCTTAATCATTCAGATCTAGAACCAAGTCTTAATAGGTCTGAAGGAATATTCTAGTGTTGGATAATATTCACCACTCTATTCATAATCAACAGTCACCACCACTAACCACCTCTGCCACTGTCACCATTGTCAACCACCACCCACCACCACCAATCACCTCCACCATCACAACCACCATCGACAACAAATACCGATACCAACCACAATTGTCAACCGCTACCACACCTACTACCTCTTTTATTCTAATTATGTTCACCGCCACCACTGTCGTCAATAGCACCATAATCAGCAACCACTACCGGCCAATCCCTACTAACAACCAACTCATCTATCACAACTAGCACCACCACTAATACATCACAACCTCTACACATTCTTTGGCCGCCACCACCATTGTCACTAGTAACGCCACCTCTACCAACACTTTAACCAGTACCATCGCTATAATTTATCTCTACTAACATCTATCTCCACCATCACAACAAATAACATCTCCAACTAGCACCAAGACATCGTCAATCTTCATGCATTCATGTTTCAGCCAACACAATCAATATCTTAAACTACTAACATCAAGCAACGTCACATTACAACAACAACAACCACCATCAATCGCCACCATCATAACAGTCACTACAATACCAACCATCACAATTATCACCACCAACATTATTAATCACTAACATCAACCATTGTCAACGCAACCACCATTATAAACCATTTCCACTATCACTAACTAACATAAATGTTTTTTCTCAATCAAATACTAATAATTTTGTTGTATTAAATTACATGCTTTTTTAATATATAATTAATTTTTTATTTGAATTGTATTTTTTATTTTATTATGTATACAAATATTTTTTTTACACATTCAGATATTGAAAAACAAACAGTCTTAATCATTCAATTTTCAGATCTAGAGATAACATCTTAATCATTCAGATGTGCATTCAGATTCAGACGTCTGAATCATAAAAAAAACAAATGGAGCCCGAGTATGAGAGAGTTTGTTACTTTGTTTGAGGATTGAGACTTCCCCTTTACATGTATACTCAGAGTTTAGTTGTTGCGGGTAGGTTTTTTGCTGAGATTTCTGATCACGCTCAGGTGATGGAGGAGATGCATCATGAGGCCCGTGGGGGGAGCAATAAGATGCCTAGACATCAGGACAATTTCAGTGGGAACCGTAGTAGTTCCCGATTTAGAGGTAGCCGTTTTCATGGTAGATATCTTCTGCGTCCATCCTATTAGTCTCAGAGTCAGCCTACTCGACCTGTTCAGGTAGCTCTTCAGATTACTGACGGAGGTCAGTTTAGTGCTAGTGATCACCCTGGTCAGGGAAATGGCCAGTCTTCGAGAGGTTCATCTGATACAAAAATCATCCAACAATACAAGGAAACAAGATTCAACAACAATATAGAAACCACAATGCATACACGACTTCACTAGAACAAGATGCACAACAACAAGATTATAACAAAATAGAAAGATCTAAACATCTAAGAACCTTAACATGTATCAAAAGAGAGAACCCTAAGATCAATAGATATCTACACCAACCTCTTACTTAGACCAAGAGGAACTCAAGCTCCTCGAGACTCAAGTTTCCAGCTAAAAAAAACACAAGTTAACTACACTAGTTGTAGTTTCGGGGCTCACAAGAACAGAGAGAGTGAAGTCTCAAAATATTACAAGTCTTGAATTAATGATAGTAATGAACTAAAGACCAAAAATAACCCTAATATGTTCTAATTATATTACATCACAAAATAAGTGGCCAATGACCATCTTGTCCTTGTTCTTTGGAGTGTAAGTTTATTACACTTCAAAATCCCTTTTCACACTTCAAAATATGTAATCCCTTAGATGGATTTATAACACACTCACACACGGCCATATTCATGAACATGCCTTGGAGGTTTTGTAACTCCCGAGCTTGACTACATGTGAATTGTAACACCCCAACTTAGGAAGGAGTCCCATATCCGCAAAACACAAGAGGGATGCTGGGTATATAAGTGAGAAAACCTTACTCTCTAGTGACGCGTTTTAAAGCCGTGCGGGCCTAGGCCTAGAGCGGACAATATCACTAGTGGGTTGGGGAGTGGCAGGGGTATCTCGGGCCTGTGTGGTTCAGGATGCCCGTCGCAGCCAGGGCCTCGGCTCGGGTCGTGACAGAATGGTATCAGAGCCGCTCCTGTGTCAGCTCTGTCGATGTAGATGAGAGTTCAAACTGAGTGGGCAAACCTCAGTCCTGAGTCTAGGCAAATCCCATTCGGTGGGGCAAACCTCAGCGAGGACGCTGAGTCCATAGGGGGGTGTATGTAACACCCCAACTTAGGAAGGAGTCCCACATCGGCAAAACACAGGAGGGATGCTGGGTATATAAGTAAGAAAGCCTTTCTCCCTAGTGACGCATTTTAAAGCCGTGTGGGCCTGGGCCCAAAGTGGACAATATCACTAGTGGGTTAGGCAGAGACAGGGGTCTCTCGGGCCTTCGTGGTTCGGGATGCCCAACGCGGCCAGGGACTCGGCTCGGGTCGTGACATGAATGGTCTTGAGTTTGGTGTACCCGTATCATCCTCTCCATCTTGAAGGGAATTTGACCTCAAATTCGGTGGTTGTTCATCCTCAACCGTGGCAATGAGAGAAAGATCACATACGTTGAAGGTGTTGTGCACTTGATACTCTGGAGAAAGGTCAATTTTGTATGCATTGTCATTGATTCTTTCAAGCACTTGAAAAGGACCATTGCCCCTCGGCCTCAGCTTAGTTTTCCTTTGGATGGAAAACAGTCTTTTCTAAGGTGCATCCAAACCCAATCTCGCGGTTTAAGAACAAGCCTTCTTCTCCCTTTGTTGGCTCTCTTAGAAATCTCTTGATTCTTCCTCTCAATCCATAGCCTCACTTTCTCGTACAATTTCTTCATGGCTTCAGCCCTCTTGTTTCCATCTAAGTTTATCATAAGGTCACTTGCCAAAGGTGTTAAATCCAAAGGGGTAAGAGGGTTGAGGCCGTATACACACTCAAAGGGTGTCATACCCGTACTTGAATGTATAACACGATTGTAAGCAAATTCAACCAAGGGTAGGTGATCCTCCCAAGATCTCATTTTACCTTTAACCATTGAACGTATCATGGAACCAAGGTTCTATTCACTACTTTCGTTTGGCCACCGTTTGTGGGTTGCAAGAGGTGGAAAATAACAACTTCGTACCAAGCCTACCCCGCATTGACCTCCAAAAGTGACTAAGGAACTTAGAGTCCCTATCACTCACAATGGTCCTCGGAACACCATGCAATTTGACAATATTTTCAACAAATAAATAGGCCACACTAGATGCATCTTCACTTTTAGAGCATGGAATGAAATGTTCCATCTTAGAAAACCGGTCAACCATAACAAAAATACTATCCCTAGCTCTTCTAGTCCTTGGCAATCCTAACACAAAATCCATAGATATATCAAGCCAAGGACGTAAAGGAGTGGGATGCGAGGTATACAACCCTTGAGGGAGGAGCTGAGACTTAGCACTCCTACAATCCATACATTGGCCACAAATTTTAGCAACACCTTTGTGCATCTTAGGCTAATAGAATTATTCCTCCAAGATTCTGAGGGTCTTATCAACCCCAAAGTGTCCCATTAGACCACCATCGTGTGCTTCTCTTACAAACAACTCTCTCCAAGAACTAGAAGGCATACACAACCGTCTTCCTTTGAACAAAGAGCTGTCAAACTTGGAATAAGGATTTGAACCCCATCTGTGAGCCACTTCTCCCTACCCAATTTTGGCATTCCCTAAAAATAGGAGCAAAGTGAGGGTCCTCAAGGTACAATGATTTTAGGCTCTCAAATTCGATCAATTTAGAAGACAAGGTTGAAACAAGAACAAGTTTCCCAACAATGTGTCGGCAACCACATTTTCCTTACTCTTTTTGTATTGAATAACATAAGGAACGGTTTCTAGGAATTCAATCCACTTAGCATGCCGTTTGTTGAGCTTGTCTTGGGCCCGAAGGTGCTTCAAGGATTCATGGTCCGTTTGGATCACGAATTCTTTGGGCCACAAGTAGTGTTGCCAATTACCCAAAGCTCTAATCAAAGCGTATAACTCTAGATCATAAGTGGAATAATTTAGAGTCGCGCTCTTGTGCTTTTCACTAAAGTAGGCAATGGGTTCGAGATCTTGCATCAAAACGGCCCCTATTCCTACCTTACTACCATCACATGCAACTTCAAACATTTTATCAAAGGTGGGTAATTGCAAGAAAGATGCGGAAATGAGCATACCTTTCAAGACTTCAAAGGCCTTAGCTTGTTCATCACCCCACTTGAACGGTTGGTCCTTTCTAATAACCTCAATCAAGGAGGCGGCAATGGTGCTAAACCCTTTGACAAACCGCCTATAAAAACAATCCAATCCATGAAAACTTCGGACTTCACTAATGGATTGTGGAGTTGGCCAATTTTTAATAGCGCCTATCTTGGATTCATCCACTTCGACCCCTCTTGAACTCACAACAAAACCCAAGAAAACAACTTCAACAACACTGAAGGAGCACTTTTCAAGATTAGCATTCAATTTCTCCTTTCTAAGAACATCAAAGACACGCTGTAGATGCAATACATGCTCCTCTAGGGACTTGCTATATACCAAGACATCATCAAAATAAACAACAACAAAATTTTCAATGAACGGTTTCATCACATGATTCAGTAACCGCATAAAAGTGCTTGGAGCATTTGCTAGGCTGAATGGCATAACTATCCATTCATAGAGACCAAATTGGTCTTGAAGGCGGTTTTCCATTCATCACCGGGTTGCATTCTAATTTGGTGATAGCCACTCCTAAGATCAATCTTGGAAAGCATATAAGAACCATTCAACTCATAAGCATATCATCCAATCTAGGAATGGGATGGTGATACTTTATCGTAATTTTGTTGATGGCTTGGCAGTCCACACACATGCGCCATGTTCCGTCTTTCTTTGGCACTAAAAACACCAAAACCGCACATGGACTCATGCTCTCTTTGATGTACCCTTTGTTAAGAAGCTCCTCAACTTGACGTTGAAGCTCCTTAGTATCCGTAGGGTTACTCCTATAAGCCAGTTTGTTTGGCAATTATGATCCCGACACAAGGTCAATTTGATGTTTAATTCCCCGGAGTAGGGGTAGCCCTTGCGAAAGTTCTTTGGGAAATACATCCTTATAGTCCTGCAAAACAAGAGAAATAGAAGGAGAAATAGAAGAATTAGAGGGGTTAGTGTTAAAAAAATAAGTCAAGAGAAGCATAGGTGTTTTCTCATCATGTTCCACAAGAAGTTCTTTCCTCCTGGCCAACATCACCACATTACCCTTGCCCTTCGAAGTTAATGCACCCTCGGTTTCCTTTACTTCTCCACTCTCGCGTTCTTTCTCATTTTTTTTCACTCTCGGGTTTCTTGTCCTTTTCCTTCAACTCTCTCATCTTTTGATGCAATTCATTCACTTGTGATGGCAAAAGAGGGTGAAGTGTGATCTTTCGGCCATCCTTCTCAAGGGAGTACTGATTGGTCCTCCCGTCATGTTTGGTAGACCTATCATATTGCCAAGGTCTACCAACAACAAGTGACACGCTTGCATCAGAATCACATCACAAAGCACTTCGTCATGGTAGTTTCCTACCTTAAACCAAATCATACATTGCCTTGTGACTTTTAATTCACCACACTTACTCAACCATTGCAACTTGTAGGGACTAGCATGTGGGATAGTAGGTAGTTTCAAGAAGTTCACCATAGTGACACTAGCAACATTTGCACAACTCCCACTATCTATCACCATGGTACACACACTACCCTTGACAAGGCACTTAGTATGGAATAGATTCTCCCTTTGGCTAGAATAATCTATTGCCTTACTAATCATGGCTCGTCTTACCACAAAATTTAGAACTAGACACTCTCTCTCTTGCGGGTAAGCATCTTCCCCATCATCTCCTTCATGTAGCTCTCTCTCAGTTTTCTCTCCATCTTAAGGCTTGGCCTCATTCTCCTCGATTTCAACATCCACCTCCTTTCCAAGGTAGTATAATCTTTCTTTCCTTAGGATTACATTCCATCAGTTTGGACATTCATTGGCTTTATGTCTTCAACCTTGACACTTAAAACATTGAAACCCTTTAGGATTAGGATACTTGTGAACTTCTTTCCTTGGAGGATATTTGTGGACTGTTTTGGGCTCGGGCAGCCTTGCATTGGCGGGTTGGTCCTTGTTTTTGGTCCAACCCGAGGATGATTGAGCCATCTCCTTATTTCTAGGCCAACCCGAGGGTGCTTGTCCCCTTGCCTTGTATATCGACCTCTCTTTAAGTTCTCTTTTTATCTCAAGTGCCGCTTGAAAAATACCATCAATGGTATCAAACTTGTAGAGAGTAAAGTGAGTAGAGATTTCCTTGTTCAATCCAACCTTGAACCTAATGATGTCATGACCAACTCTTTCTCCCTGATGATCAAGATTCAACATGAGTTGTTGGAACTCGTCATAGTGGGCCATAACACTTTTGCTCCCTTGCCTCAAATTATACAACTTGGCAAAGAGCTCATGTCTATAACTCTCGGGTAGGTATCTTTGTCTCATGAGATACCTCAATGTACACTAAGGTGGTGGCTGCCCATCAACCAATTCATTGCCAAACCGCTTGACATATTCCCACTAAGTGTTAGCATAGCCCTCGAAATGAGCCACGACATAGCAAATTTTCTTTATCTCAAAAAGATCATTGACTTGGAAGATTTTGTCACAAGATGATTCCCAAGCAAGGTAGGCCTCGGAGTCACTTTCTCTTTTAAAGGTTGAAGACTCAATTTGATGGTATTGATGCCTATATCCCTCTCTTGGTGACGGTTCACTTGTTGGTTCCATGGGCCAACTCTTTCCCAATGCCCTCGGAATCCCCTTTGATCTATACGGCCTCCTCTCATCTCCTCCTCCCTTATATAAGCATCATCATACACTCCATACCTTTCATGTTCCTCTCTACCATTTTCCTCAAAGTGGACGGGTCGATTTTGGTTAAGTGGAACTTGGTGTGGAGGAATTGGATTTAGTAGTGGTGGTGATCTTTGGTTGAGTGGAGCTTGGAAGGTGATACAATAAAAACCACGGGAACACTAAACACACCCCAAACAGTCCACTAATCAAAAGGATTCTTGAACCGATTGGAGACCTCACTCGGATTTGACAATAACAACAACAATAATGAAATAAAGAAGGTGTTTATCACACCAAAACAGCAACAACAACCATAATATGAACACAAGATAAACAACAACAAAGTAACATCTCACGGGTTACATTAACAAAAACAAGAAACAACGGTTACAACAAACAAGAGGATAGATAGTTAGATAAAATGAAGGTGTAATCTTAAAAACCCAAGAGCCTATTCCACTCTTGGACCTTTAACAATACACACAACGAATACCTAACTCCTACGTCGGCACAAGAGTGACCTCGATCTCCCAAGCATCCAACGTTTCCAAGCTTGAATCCAACACGAGTGATTCCACACTCAAGTTGATTTTCCTAGTTACAATTTCAGCCAAGGAGGACCATTCTCTCAAGAGAGATATTTTCAAGTGTTACACTTTCATATTCAACAAAAACTAAGACTAAAAACCCTAAGAGGTTCTATAAATAGTGTATTACAAAATAGAAAACAAAATGACCACAATACCCCTCAAAGGTGAGGTGTGCCCATAAAGTGTAATTTAGGGGCTGTTTTTAGTGAATTTAGGCCCTCTTTTACACTTCACTGCTGCACGTCCTTGGACGGATTCAATACGTACTCATTCTCGTCCATCCTCGTGGTCGTACTCGTATCATCCTCCCCTTCTTGAAAAGGATTCGACCTCGAATCCGTACCTTGCAAATCAAGAGAAGACAAACAAGTACACATCCTTATGACATGAGGGGTTAGGGTTAGCAAAAATAACACATCAACATGCCATGCTGAGGCGGGAAAAATTTAAAGTATAGCTACGAGTCCTTTGTTTTAATCATAAAAAGATTAGTACAATTGCTACAAAGGAAGTGGCTCGGAGAAGCATTAAGACAAAAGGAAAATAGGCCGAGAGTCATCCTTTCCCACCCTAAGATGGTACCGGGATCAAATGGAAAATTTAGCCAAGGGCCTAAGCCGAGGCTATCCCTTCCTTCCCCTAGAATGTCACTCCCACATTCACACACAAAAACATTTTCATACACATGATCTCTACGAACAAAACTAATTGCAATGCTTTTACCACACAAAATGTTCAAAGAGTCATGCGCATTATCAAGATCAATTCTACAGACACCATCACTAACTTAAGAATTTTTAAGCACTCCATTTACATGCTCAAGTATTGAACTACATTTAAGAGTAAATTGATCATCATGCACACCAAGAGTACTACCAAGAGTACTCATTTCCGAGACTACTCATTCCTTGCCCATAAGAGTACTCTCATCTTCCAAGAAGAGATTTCCATCTTTAGGAGGAATATTGTCACACCATAGTGGGTTAGAATATCGGCTATAGCCTTCAAGGCAAGCTATACCATCATTTTCACCACTAGGTTCATTAGGAGTGTATATCATCTTCAAACAAAACATTAAACCTAAAGAGAGCATGATCTATCTCACTGACAGATTTGGAACTAGCAAGTGTTTCGCTCTCTATAAGTTTACTATCAAGTACCAAAGATATTTCAATCTCTTCTTTACCTTAGTGTGGGTCGGGGTAGCCCACCTCTTCCTTCGAAAAGCTCTCGGCACAAGGTATTTGGACAAGGGAAGTTGGATTTTATGGGATAAGTTTAACAATTGGCGTAGCCTTACCACGTGCCATTTCATTTCTTCAATATCGTCATTAATGCGATCAAACGTGGCATCAAGATTAGTGGCAGTCATGGTACCTAAAGCAAAGGACAACAACAAACAACAAAACAAACTTGTTAGTTCAAAATGCCTCACCATACTCTCACTCTCGGTTTTACCTCACACTTGATTTCACAAGTGTTGAAAGCCGGCTTGTACTTCGTGAGTGATTGAGGGTCGAGTCTACTCTTGTCCGGAATGGATTTTCGTTTGAGTTGACTCAAAGAAAATATATTTACGGACTTGAACCAACAAGATACAACGAATTCACAAAAGAGAAAAGCACACAACAAACATTTAACAAGAATGAACGAACACAAAGACTAACTAACAATCTAGTAGATAAGTACTAGTTTGCCAATTAGTATTGGAACCAACGAAATTAAAACTAAGAAACAACAAACGGAAACTACGAAATCTGAAATTTGAGCCAAAATTTGATGTTTGAACAATAACTTGACATGGCAGCCACGTATTGGTTACGGTCTTTCTAACGAATTGTTATTCTCAAATGTTCATCTCTTGGTCAAAAATTTAATTTAGATTGGTGGAATTTTGTTTTAGGAGGAAAAAATAAGTCTTGGAGCCTTTTTCAATTTTCAAGACTTTGACTTTACTTGTACTTCTCCTTGAGTGATGGTAAGTCTTTTAAGACTAACAAAGCTTCACCTTTTTTCCTTCACCCTTATAGATCTAAGGTTCACTTTATTTTAACAAGCTATGAAGGTTGTGAAGAACTTTAAGAACAAAATCAACAATCACCAAGAACAACCAATAACAATCTCCAAGAACACCAACAATTTCACATGGCCAACCTCTAATTTTCACAATACAATATCTTCAACACATGGTCAAGACAACTACAACTTCAACAAAATGGTTCTTAGGCCACCAATGAACAATAATATCACGTGGCCAAGCTTATAACAACAACAAGATGAAGGCCACAAGGCCAAAATAGTCCACCATAACAATGTTCAACAACAAATCAGCCAAGTCCAAGTTCACGACTACAACTTCAACAAATACAAGCTCAAACTTAGATTTAGACTCAAAGTGTCAACGGAGAACAAAACTAACACTAGAAACACTCAAGACAAGTAAAAATCTCAGCCACAACACAACAAGAACACAATTTTTGGCCAAGAACACAAAATAGACAGATTATTCTTTTTCTGGGATTTTCAGATTTCAATTTTATTTTATTTTTATTTTTCAAGTGAGCTAGTCCAAGATTTGATCTTGTAGGAACAAGATCAAGCCATGCTCTGATACCAAATGATACAATAAAAACCACGGGAACACTAAACACACCCCAAACAGTCCACTAATCAAAAGGATTCTTGAACCGATTGGAGACCTCACTCGGATTCAACAATGACAACAACAATAATGAAATGAAGAAGGTGTTTATCACACCAAAATAGCAACAACAACAATAATATGAAGACAAGATGAACAACAACAAAGTGGTAACAATAACAATACCTCACGGGTTACATAAACAAGAAACAACGATTACAACAAACAAGAGGACAGATAGCTAGACAAAATGAAGGTACAATCTTAAAAACCCAAGAGCCTATTCTACTCTTGGAACTTTAACAACACACACAACGAATACTTAACTCCTACGTTGGCACAAGAGTGACCTCGATCTCCCAAGCATCCAACGTTTCCAAGCTTGAATCCAACACGAGTGATTCCACACTCAAGTTGATTTCCCTAGTTACAATTTCGGCCAAGGAGGGCCATTCTCTAAAGAGAGATGTTTCTAAGTGTTACACTTTCATATTCAACAAAAACTAAGACTAAAAACCCTAAGAGGTTCTATATATAGTATTACAAAATAGAATACAAAATGACCATAATACCACTCAAAGGTAAGGTGCCCATAAAGTGTAACTTAGGGGCTGTTTTTAGTGCATTTAGGCCCTCGTTTACACTTCACTGCTGCACTTCCTTGGACAGATTCAATACACACTCATTCTCACCCATCCTCGTGGTTGTACTCGTATCAGAAGGGAGGGTTCGGATTTAGCGAAGGTAATTGACGACCAAGTCCTTCTTGTGGGACTTGAGGAGATTGTGAATGAAATGGCCTATTAAAGTCTCTACTTTGGGGGTAGGGAGTAGATTGGATTGCGACATTTAGTAGTGGTCTTAGTGAATTGAGCATTAGATGTGAGGTTTTCGGGGGAAATGGTAGAGGTAGTGTTTTGGTCATGTCCATTCGAAGAAACATGGTAGTATGGAGGAGTAGGGTGGGAGTTTCTTTGACTCTCCACATGTTCCAACCGCCCACTCATGGTTGTCACTTCCCCTTTCAATGATGTTACATCCCCCTTCACTGAAGACACATTCATTTCTAACTTCCCAATACTCACTTGCATTCTTTCCAAAGTTTGGTTGAGGCCCTTAATAGAAGCCATGAGGATATTGGTATCATTTTTGCCCACGATTTGGGAGGTCGTTCCCTCCATTACAACTAAGAAAACACCTACAAAATAAGTTAGCTCAAAAATAACCTTGCCACCCTCTCACACTTTGGTTACCTCACACTTAGCTCCATAAGTGTTGTATGTTGGCTAGTAACCCGTAAGTATTCAAGGGATGAGTCTGCTCTTGTCCGGAGAAGAGTCTTTTTTGAAGACTAAAAGAATTCTCATCGGACTTAAACCAAGAGTTAAAACGAATTCAAAAGATAAAAGCACTCAAGAAAATGTAGACACGAACAACGGATTCAAGGACTAATTGACAACCTAGTAAGAGTTTACTAGTTTGTTAATTAGTTCTAGGATCAATTAACACAACCAAGGATCAACAATTAAAAACCAAGAATCCAAATTTGAGTGTAAAGTTGATGTGTGAACAGTACAATAATGACGTGGCAGTCCGCAATTGGCCTCGATTCTAAACAAATTTTATTCACCAATTTGGAGTTTTTGTCAATTCATAATTTGGAATGGATGAGATTGGTATTGGAGGGGAAGCACAAGTCTTAGAGCCTTTTTCAAATTCAAACTCAAAAGGTGATACTTGACTTGTACTACTTCCTTAAAACAAGGTCCTTAGAATATGGAAAAGTAGTTGAAAAGTGGTTGTCAAGTCTATGAGGGATGTGATCAAATCCTTTCACCAACAAGCTTTACAACTCTATCTTCACCCTTTTTAGATCTATTATGCACTTTATGTTGTCAATATAGGAGAAGATGTAAAGAACAACAAGAACACAAAAACAACTTTTCAAGAACAACAACAATGCAACCAACGTCCCACTCTAAGCTTCAACAACAAGTCACAACACATGGCCAAACTTCAAGTTCACAACAACAACATCAACTATATAAGCTCAAAATTAGATTTAGACACTTTTAGTGAAAGTGAGAAAGAAACCAACACTAGAAACACTCTAGACAAACAAAAGACTACTAGATCTAGTCACAACCTTCGGCCAAGACACTACAAGAACACAATCAATTCTTGGCCAAGATTCAACAACATAATGTTACTACTTTTGGTAAGATCTTCGCAAGATGTGATTTTATTGGAACAAAATCAAGCCTTGAACTTTGATACCAAATGATACAAAAATCAGCCAACAACACAAGGAAACAAGATTCAACAACAATATAGAAACAACAATGCCCATACGACTTCACTAGAACAAGATGGACAACAACAAAATTACAACAAAATAGATAGATAGTTTGACATTCAATATCTAAACATCTAAGAACCCTAACATGTATCAAATGAGAGGACCCTAAGATCAATAGATAGCTACACCAAACTCTTACTTGGACCAAGAGGAACTCAAACTCCTCGTGACTCAAGTTTCTAGCCAAAGAACAACACAAGTGAACTACACTAGTTGTAGTTTTGGGTAGCTTACAAGAACAGAGAGAGAGTGAAGTCTCAAAATATTACAAGTCTTGAATCAATGATAATAATGAAATAAAGACCAAAAATAACCCTAATATGTTCTATTTATATTACACCACAAAATAAGTGGCAAATAACCATCTTGTTCTTATTCTTTGGAGTGTAAGTTTATTACACTTCAAAGTCCCTCTTCACATGTAATCCCTTAGATGGATTTATAACACACTCACACATAGCCATATTTATGAACATGCCTTGGAGTTTTTGTAACTCCCGAGCTTGACTACGCGTGAATGATCTTGAGCTTGGTGTATCCGTATCATCATCAGCTGGTCATTCTAGACGTAGTGGTTATTCCAGGTCATTTGGATCTATTGTTTCTGGTTCTGCTCTTGTTACATGTTATATTTGTGGAGCTCATAGTCACTATTCATGAGATTGCCCTAGCGTGGGGCAATTATTGCTTTAGCTCAGAGTGTTCCCTCTATTCGAGCGGTTCATCACTCGACTAGAGGTGGTTCTTAGGGTCATAGGGGTGGTTTCCAGGATACTCGAGGAGGTTCTCAGGCAGGCAGGACAGGAGGTCAGTCTAGAGCCTAGCTAGGTGGCGGGCATGGTCAGTTATATGCCGTACCTGCTAGACCCGAGATTGAGTTTTCAAATATTGTTATTGCAGGTACGATTTTGGTGTGCCGGCAGTTGGCCCTTGCTTTATTTGATCAAGGATCCACTTATTCTTATTATTTGCTTTTTATGCTCCACAATTAGAGTTATCTTGGAATTTATTATCCATGCCCTTACATGTATCTACTCTCATGGGTTATTCTTTTATAGTGAATCAGGTGTTCAGATCTTGTGTTGTGACTGTTAGAGATGTTGATACTCGTGTTAATCTTATTGTTCTGGATATGGAGGATTTTGATGTGATTCTCGACATGGACAGGTTATCCCACTATCATGCGGTTATGGATTATTTTGCTAAGAATGTTGCCTTAGCCATGCCCGGTGTACCCCAGTCGTATGGCAAGGAGCGGTTACCGCAAGGATTATTTCTTATGTTCGCGCTAAGAGGCTTATTTTGAGGGGTTGCGAGTCTTATCTTGCTTATATTTATGATACTAGTGTGGAGAGTCCGTTGCTTGACTCTGTTCATATAGTTTGTGAGTTCCCTCACGTGTTCCCTACCGACTTTCCTGGCCGTCAGATTGAGTTTTCTATTAATCTCGAGCCTGACACCCGACCTATTTATATGGCACCTTACCGTATGGCTCCTGTCGAGCTTAAGAAGATGAATTCTCAGCTTTAGGATATTCTTGGTAAGGGTTTTATTAGACCGAGTGTGTCTCCTTAGGGAACTACTGTGTTATTTGTAAAGAAGAAAAATGGCTTCATGTGCATGTGTATTGATTATAGGAAGCTTAATAAGGTGTCAGTAAAGAACCGTTATCCTATGATTCGACCAGTTTCAGGGAGCGGTAGTGTTTTATAAGATTGATTTGAGATCTAGTTACCATCAGTTGATGATTTGGGTAGAGAATGTCCTGAAGACAACTTTTAGGACCCGTGATGGTCACTATGAGTTCCTTACGATGTCTTTTGGGATGACTAATGCCCCAGCCGCATTTATGGATTTGATGAACCGAGTGTTCAGACCTTATTTGAATTCCTTTGTGATTGTGTTCATCAATGACATCCTTGTGTATTCGAGGAGTAGACAGGAGCATGCGCAACATTTGAAGACTGTGCTCCAGACTTTGAGAGATCATGTGTTTTTCGCCAAGTTTTCTAAGTGTGAGTTTCAGCTTGAGTTAGTGACATTCCTTGGGCATGTGGTGTCTAAGGATGGCATTATGGTAGATCCAACTAAGATTGAGGCGATTCTGATTGGGCTAGACCTACATCTCCAACTAAGGTTCGTAGCTTTATTGGTTTGGCCGGTTATTATAGACGCTTCATCGGGGGTTTGCTACTATTTCAGCTCCTATGACCAAATTGACTCAGAAGGAAGTTCCTTTCTGATAGTCCGAGGAGTATGAGTCAAGCTTTGAAAAGCTCAAGGTTTCCCTTACTTTATCTCCTATTCTAGCTCTTCCTGCAGAGAGTGAGGGACTCACTATGTATTGTGATGCTTCTGGCGTTGGTTTAGAATGTGTATTGATGCAGCAGGGTCATGTTATTGCTTATGCTCTAAGACAGCTTAAGATTCACAGGTACAACTACCCCACTCATGATTTGGAGTTGGCGGCGATAGTTTTCATGCTTAAGATTTGGAGGCATTATCTTTATGGTGTGCATTGTGAGATCGATCATCGCAGTCTCCAGCATCTTATGACCCAGAGGAAGCTTAATACTAGACAGCGTCGATGGATGGAGTTGCTTAAGGATTATGATATTTCCATCTTGTATCTTCAGAGAAAAGAGATTGTGGTAGTAGATGCCTTGAGCCGGAAGATAGTGAGTATGGGTAGCTTGGCTTGTATCTCAGTGTCTCAGAGGTCGTTGGCAGGAAACATTCAGTCCTTAGCCAACTTGATGGTTCGTCTTGATATTTCAAACCCTAGGAGGATTTTTGCTAGTGTTGAGGCGAGGTCTTTGCTTTTTGGCAGATTCGGGATTGTCAGTTTGAGGATAGTAAGCTTTGCTTCCTTCGTGATCAGGTGTTGAGTGGTAAGTCCGAGAGGAACACCATAGATTCTGAGGGAGTTTTGAGATTTGATGGTTGTATTTGTGTTCCGTGGATTGATGACTTTATCTAATTGAATCTACATGAGGCTCACAGCTCTAGCTATTCTATTCATCCGGGCACAGCGAAGATGTATAGAGATTTGAAACAGCATTATTGATGAGTGGCATGAAGAGATATGTGGCAAATTTTGTAGCTCGTTGCCTATGTTGTATATAGGTAAAGGCCAAGCATCAGCGTCCAGGTGGTTCGAATCAAAAATTTCCCATTCCCGAGTGGAAATGGGATCGGATTACCATGGATTTTGTTAGTGGTTTGCCTTGTACTTTTCGTGGTTCCGATGGTATTTGGGTCATCATGGATCGATTGACCAAATCAGCGTATCTCATTCTTATTCAGATGAGAGATTAGACCTCATTTATATGCGTGAGATAGTCTGTTTGTATAGTGTGCCCATATTTATTATTTTGGACCGAGGTTCCGTGTTCACTTCTAGCTTTTGGAGAGCTTTTCAAGAGGAGTTGGGTACTCAAGTGGATCTTAGTACATCCTTCTATTCACAAATCGATGGTTAATCCAAGCGGACCATCCAGGTGCTTAAGGATATGCTCCGAGCCTGTGTTATGGATTTTATAGGCCAGTGGGAGGAGCACTTAGCCCTGGCAGAGTTTGCTTATAACAACAGTTATCACTCGAGTAATGAGATGGCGCCTTTTGAGGATTTGTATGGTAGGAGATGTCGTTCCTCGGGATGGTTTGAGACTTTTAAGATTTGGCCTCGTGGAACTGATTTGCTTCGGGAGTTGTTGGATAGAGTCAGGGTGATTAAGGACGGGTTGAGAGCAGCTCAGATTAGGCAGAAGGCCTATGCAGATCGTAGACTCTGTGCCTTGAGATTTGGGGTTGGTGATCGAGTATTCCTCCGAGTATCGCCCATGGGGGTGTGATGAGTTTCGGGAGGAAGGGCAAACTCATCCCTAGATATATTGGACCTTTCGAGATTCTTCACAAAGTTGATAAGGTGGTCTATGAGTTAGCTTCACCTCCATATTTTGTTGTTGTCCATCCAGTTTTCCATGTTGCAGGGGTACATTCTCGATCCATCTCATATTCTTAGATGGGACTCAGTCAGTTAGATGAGCGGTTGACCTTCGTGGAGGAACCTGTGCTCATTTTGGAACATCAGAAAAATCAGATACATTTGAGCTTGTCTAACACTTGTGTCAAGAAAAGAACCTCGGGCCTAACTCAACCTCAAAAGCGAGCTCAAGAGGGGAAGATTGTCCAAGTCCATATAAGGAGACCAATTACCCATCCCTTTTTCGATGTGGGATACTTAACACTCCTCACACACCCAGGTCTCGTTAACTGGAGCGTGGACAATATAATATGGGGCCCAACATCGGTGAACAAAGATTTGAGATGAGCCAGGCTCTGATACCATGTCAAAGAAATGGACCTTGGGCTAACTCAACCTTAAAAGCTAGCTCATGAGGGGAGGATTGTCCAAGACCATATAAGGAGACCAATAACCCTTTAACCCACCAATATGGGACTCCAACAGCCCCCGCACGCCCAGGGTTGGACATCTGGAGCGTGGACAATATAAGACGGGGGGCCCAACATCGGAAACAATGAATTGGATGGGCCTGGCTCTGATACCATGATAAAGAATGGATCTTGGGCCTAACTCAATCTCAAAAGCTAGCTCATGTGGAGAGGAATGCCCAAGACCATATAAGGAGACCAAGGACCCTTTAACCCACCGATATAGGACTCTAACACCCCCCGCATGCCCAGGGATGGAGCGTGGACAATATAAGAAGGGGGGCTCAACATCGAAAACAATGAACTGGGTGGGCCTGGCTCTGATACCCTGTAAAGAAATGGACCATGGGCCTAACTCAACCTCAAAAGCTAGCTCAAGAGGGGAGGATTGCCCAAGTCCATATAAGGAGACCAATTACCCATCCCTTTTTCGATGTGGGATACTTAACAACTTGTTACGCAATTATCTCCCAATTTGTGATAAGATTTCACCCTTTTCATGGTAGAATTTTCCACTTCTTGTTCAAAAATCCCAAAACCTTTGGGGCTTGATTTTAGCCCCAAATTAGCTCGAAATCCACCCATTTTTTAGGGTAATGATTCCTTGATCATGTGAGAACGTGAGGATGGTTTCGAAAACGTGATTTTACGTAAATAAGACTCACATGGGATTTTGATGTGATTTTTGGACCCGAAGCACAATAGTTTAATATAGGTATCATTATTCTCGTATTGATGAGTAGAATATGATTTTGATCGCTTGGCATCTTGCGGAAGATTCTCGGAAGGGAAAAATGGTGATTTAGCGGATCTTTTGAGCTAATTCATAGTATGTTTATGATATTGTGTTAGATTTGGGATGGATTTTAGGTGTGGTGTGATAAATTGCAATACATGGAATTAGTTGGATGATTTAGGCTATTTTGGATATTGTTTTAGGCATAATTAACCTAGTTGATCATACCTTAGGTGAAGTTAACCTTGTAGGCTTATGATTAGGTCGGAACTAGAACTTGAGTTTAGGATGAAACTTATCTGATAGCTAATACCTTAGGTGGAATTAGCTTAGTTGTTCTACATTAGGAGAAAATGTTATCCTAGGGCTAGTTGTGGCTTGTTCAACATCTAATAGTGGATTTAGATACCTTCGCCTAATCCGAGGTAGACATTGCTTGGTAAATAATTGCGGGGATTTAAAAGTGGACCTCTTCGACCCACCTTAGGCCAAGACTTGCGATAGTTATTGAAGACCCTTTGATACGCTTGTGTACATCTAGGAAGATGATTATTTCAGTGATATTTAGACGTTTTGGTACTTGTTGGTTATGATGATGACGTTGGAAGTAATGCTTAACGAGAATGTCATGAATGAGTTATTGATTAAGCTTATATTATTGATGAGCTATTGAATATGCTATTGATTTGGCTATTGTTTGGGCTACCGAATACACTATTCAATAAGCCATAAATGATGCTATTAATTGAGTCAACGAGTGAGATATTAACTACGCTAATGATCAAGCTCATCAATAAATAAGTATTTATGCTTTGTTCATGCTAGAGGCCATGCTTATTGACTACAGTGGTGATTAAGCCATTGAATATGCTATGAATAAACTATAGATTATGCCATGGATTAGATATTAACCACGCTAATGAAAAGCTATCTATTATGATAATGATAAGCCATTAATTAGGCTATTGATAAGTTATTTCCTATGCTTGATAATACATAATGATTATGTTAGAGGTCATGTTAAATGACTATATTGGCAAATACGTAATGGATTATGCTAAAGAGCATGCTTATTGATTATTAGCGATTATGCTATTAATTATGCCAAAGATCGTGCTTATTTACTATATTGGAAACCATGTTATTGGTTATGTTAGCGCTCATGATTTCGATTATGATTATTGATTGTGTTAATATATTTATGTTCATGGTTATTCTATCAAGTATTCTATTGATTATGTTATTGGTCATACTGATAATGATATTGATGGCATATATGCTCGATCGGAGGATGATTATGAAGACATATGCCCGGCAAGGCCGGAGGATGATTATGATTATATAGAGATTCCCGGCAAGGCCGGACGATGATTATGATGATATATATCCAGCAAGGCCGGAAATGACATTCCCGACAAGACTAGAAGATGATTATGATGGTATTTCATAAGGATATTGTTGAATATCCATATCGGTTCGAGTCCGGCTATACGTATTATACAATGATGATGATATACTTATTATGATATGAGGACATTGGTGTGTGACATTGACAATCTGGCTAAGTTGAAAATGAGGAAATAGTTATAGTTTAATATGATATGAATATACTCTAGTGATATAATGATTAGTTGATAATATTGGCTAGTTGATAAATGTTGGTTACTTGGTAAATAATGACTTGTTGATAAGTGATAATTAGCCGCTATATGAAGATTAGTTAATAAGTGATGTTTAGTTGATAAAGGATGATTTATTGATGCATGAGGATTAGTTATTACATGATGGTTAGTTGATAAGTGTTGATAAATTAAAAATTGCTGAATATGGACAATTGATGGTTATAGTGTGTCTTGACTTGGATGAATTCTAATTGGATTACGAGAGTTGATAAATGACGGTGGTGGGTTACTCTATCTTGTTTGTACCTTCCAGGCTTATGGGGGCTTGCGATGGATTATTTACTTTTTCGCACTAATTGGCTCATGGGAGCCAATTTTGTAGTTATGACTGCTTGTGTTGATGTTTTACATTACATTATGCTATTATTCTTGTTTATTTACTTGTTTATGCATAGCGATGTTGGAATTACTTCAGGTTTGTCTATACCTTTGACTTAGTTATGTTATCTTGCATTTTATCATATTTATATCATGATTTCTCACAGTCGGCCGATGATGCCTACAGAGTACCCGTGGTTTTGGTACTCATATGGTCTTGGTACTCAGACTACACTTCTGTACCTTTTTGGTGTAGATTCAAGTACTAGTTGCCGCAGTTGACCATTGTTCGTGTTGTGTTGATATCTGGAGATAGGGTGAGCTCTTGGAATCGGAGTCACCTATTTCCTTCTATTTTTCTATGTTCAGTCTTTTGTTTCGAGACAGATGTCATTGACTAGTCTAGATACTTGAGTTGTATTATTATTACTAGATGCTCTTGTACTGGCTCTATCAGGTCGTGGGACGGTATCTCTGTTGACTATCTTTATCTATTTCAAATACTATGCTTATCTATAAGTTGTGTTGTAGATTTTTGCCTATGGGCAATTTCCACCAAGTTAATCCATTGTGTTCAACTCCGGGTTATGGTTTGGCTTACGTACTAGCGGGATAAAGTAGGTGCCATCATGACTCGTAAAATCGGGTCGTGACATTTATTCTCCTCATCAATAGCTAATCACAATGAAACCATCTACTAGGAAGAACCTCCATTCAGGTCATATTAGGACATGGGAAATCCTTCCATTTCTTTTTTTTAACATAATCCCTCATGGTGTATGCGATCTTAAAACCTATAGGTTAAGGATGTGCTATCGGCAGAAAGCCATAAATGCAATGATATAAGACTCTTTCTGAACTTGTGTACACGTTGATTGAGCACAATGTGACTGATTATACATTATTGTAAAGTGCTACACCAAGAGCAACATTTCATGAAAGATTGGTGAAACATTTGTTCCTCTTCCCCGAATGGTCTGGTATGGAGTACTAAGATCAATAAATCTAACTTTTAGTGTAAATGTGAACAGAAATCCAGAAACTACATAAAAAGTACAAAGTACAGTAAATTGCTAACATCTAAAATTCATAGCCAATGACAAAATTGTTTGACTCTCCTAGTAATAGTTCCATATAAAATAGGATAATGAGAGTATAACCAGATACGCACTAAAACTTTTGGGCTATTCTATGATGAGATAAGGAAGGTGAGATTTTACGCAGTTGTAGTCTGTCTGTTACAAGATGATGTATGAAACTGATATATCTTCAATAGAGATGTGTATCTTATATGCGAAAAAAGTGAAAATATTTTTGTGGCTGGAGCTTTGTTTTTAGTTTCTTGTTTTCATCCATATAGGCCTCCTCTCTTTCGAATGTTGTTTTCTCCTCTCCGTTGATCCCTCTTTACATGTTACAACTTAATAATGAAGTGTCCCATGCAACATAAAATATGAAAACAAGTTGATAGAGCAAGATGAAGAGACTTAGGTGTACTTTCGGCATCCTCTATAAAACTTTAGACATTTATCCTTCAATGTTTCAGCATATTCCTCAAAAGCTTGGATCTGTTCCACCAAGTACAAAACATAAGGACCCACACTTATGGTCAGAGAAAAGTAAGAAAAGATTAGCATATTTCTTGAAACTACTAATATCCATATGAAACTAAAATGCACCATGGAAAAGGCTTCCAAACTTCAACTGTAGAAGCCACATTAGACTGTTACTGTTACTTTCATAGTATGCATGACTTTTTTCACGCAAATTTGCTCACATTCTATCCTTCACAAAGAATACCAACCCAATCTATCCAGTGTATGTGTAATTAGTTTCTAATGCAGAGAATGTTAATGTGTATGCTTACCACGATTCATGAGAAATAGCTGTTATTAGTTCTATGTTAATTAACTATTGCCAAGTTAGTGTTGAATTCATCTAGAAGATTTTTCACACTAGACTAAGCACAGTCACTCAGCATCTAACCATAGACTACATAAGCATAATACATTAAATCTTGGATGATATGTTTTCATGCTGGTAACAACGAAAGCAAGTGTGCCACTGGCTGTTGAAATTTTCGGTTATAAAAGAAAAGTCTCCACTAATGGGAAGATCTTCCTTGCAAACCTCTTGTTCTATTCACCATAAATCCTTGGTCCCCTCTTCAAAAACACCTTAATTGTGATAACCTCTTATATCACAGCAGGCAAACCGATGTCAGCAAATGCACTCCAACAAAAACAAGGTTTTTGATACAGTGTCCACTGCGTCTTTTTTGGAAAAGGTAAATCAGTTTTGTTTGATTAGCATCCAGTGAATGCTCATATATATTTTCAGAAAAAATAACGTCAAGTTACAATGTCCAACCATAAGTACATAACTTTCTCAACATACCATTCCTTAACTCTTAAACAGTTTAAAATAAAAAGGAAATGGAGAAGTCTGTGCATAATTAGGAACCCAACTATTTGTATTTGTTAGAGTCCCACATTTATTGGAAAATGGACAAGTAATTTGTTCATTTGGACTTGGACAATCCTCCCCTCATGAAGTAGTTTTTGGGGTTGAGTTAGGCCAAGGGTTATAATTTTACAGTATTGATATTGACAAGCATAGACCTTTTCTTTTTATAACCGTTGTGTTCGGGCCAATTTTCATGCACTTCAACTAATTCATGAGATATCCGCCACCTGCCAATTTTCGCGCACTTCAACTAATTCACGAGATACCCGCCACCTCCCACCCAGCAACATGTACTAGATAACTCAATCTCCTATTGTTTTTGTCTCCACTAGATTTGAACCTAAAACCTCATGGTCTCACCCACTTCATTGATCACTAGGCACACACCCTAAGTGTGCCACAAGCATAAACCTCAAAAAGCCAAAAGTTTCAACTAATAAAATAAAGAGTAGTCAAAGGGTGATGACTCATCCTTCATCCTAGTCATATTGTAAACCTGAAAAAAAATGGGAAAGAAAAGGAAACATTCAATCAAAAGTGATGGATTCATTGAACAAACTAAATCATCAGTACCAAAGGCAGCAATTGGCTGTATAAGCAGCAGTTTGCCCAAGGTGATCAGTTTTTATGTACACGCACATCAAAGGAAGTACACAAAATGCTAAAGTTTTCTACCTTCTGACGAAACATGGGGGAATCGTCAAGCCTGGTGAACATCATTCCATCCTGCATCTGAGCCAACCCAACATCACTCATTCTAGCAACTGAAAAATTATATCCACTACTATTAGTTTCTTGGCCAACATTCCATCTGCAGATCAATCAAATAAAATAAAATTTTTATAAAAAATCACATTGCATGTTGAATTGACATGGTCTGAAGAAAATGCTAGGAAGAGAGAGAAGGAAAGATGGAAGTGAGATTAGTGTTTTGAGGGAGTTTAACGAAAAAGAAGGAGCCAAAGCAATTGGGACCAGACTGCGATATTTCATGGTTGTCATTCAAATACTATTACTAGCATATATCGGTACAATCTCTTTCTTTCATCTTTTAACCATTTCAGGGTTGGTTTCGATTTTTTATGCACTCAGGATGGAATCCCAATTTCAGAATGGTGACAGAGACCAAGTATTCTGACCATTTCAACTGTCCACTGACATGTGCATGGATGGCTCGCTTTTTCTTAATTCCATTTTCCTTTTAATATCATATTTATATTTCTATTTATATTTAGATGGGAAATGGATATGCTCCTAAACTATCAGAAATGATACGTATATACCTTTTGTCATATTTTTGGTATACATATGCATCTACCATTAATAAAACAGTACGTATATACCCCTCACACTAACAGTAGAGGCATATGTGTACCCAAAGCATGAAAAAGGATATATACATACCATCTATCATTGTTCGAGAGTATATTTGTCTCATTTTTATTTTAATATTTTTATTCAAAAATTAATTCAAACCCACTATCCGACCCAATAAACTCATTGAACTCAATCAAATAGCAATGATTGGTCACTGCTACTAGTTGGTATTTATTGGTTGGAAGGAGTGGAGATTAGGCCAAAGGTGGTAAGAGCTAGGGGTGCAACGATGATTCACCGGTGGGGTGTTTTCGATTCAACAAAGATGGTGGCTATGTGTGTTGACTGGTGATGAATAGTATTTTTCCAACGAAATTTCGTTGAAAATTGAAATGTGAGGGGTTCAATTTATTTAGTGTTATTTTTGGGTGTAGTGAGTTAATGATTTTTCTTTTTCTTTTTTAAATTGATAGTAGTGAGTGTTACTGTATTGTGTGGCTATATCGTTATAGGGGTGGAAAAAACTCAGCTATTAGATAGGCATCTCTTGAATTTTAATTGAAATCAGATCGGATAGTTGGTTTATTGGATCGGGTAGTGGTTTTGGATTAATTATCTAGGATTAAAAAAATTAAAACAAAAAAGGGACAAATATATTCCCGATCTATGTATGCTCCTACTGTTAGTGTGAAGGGCATATACGTATCATTTCATTAACGGTAGGGGCATATGTACCCAAAATATGACGAAGGTATATACATAGCATTTATTATAGTTTGGAGGTATATTTGTCCATTTTCCCTGTTTATATACTACAATCCCTCGGTCTCGCATTAATTATTATCTTACTATAAATGTTTGTTCCATATTATTTGTTGATTTACTAGCTTGTTTGGATAACTTTCTAAAATTGACTCATTTTTGTCCAACTTCTAAAATCGACTCATTTTTAAAAATAAGCAATTTGTATTTGACCAATATATTTTTAAAAATATTTTTGAGTAGGAACAAATGTATGGCCAAGCTTTTTAAAATTGTTTATATGTATTTTTTCAAAAGTGTTTTTAGTAAGAAACTACTTTTTAATTTGTAACGATAGCTTCTTGTATGTCCTAGAAGCACTTATTTTCGATCAAAAGTTTGGCCAAACACCTCACTTTTGAAAAATAGCATTTTGAAGAAATAATAAGCACATTTGGAAAAAAAATAAAACAGACTATCAAGACAAAATTAATAAAAAAATCTCATGTTATCCTTTCAAATAATAATTTTTCAAAAGACTAGCTTGTTTGGTCAAATTTTTAAAATCAATATATTTTGAAAAGTGCTTATTTTAAAAATGCATTTTTGGTGAGAAGTAGTTTGTATTTGGGCAATAAATTTAAAAACTTTTTTTGAACAACAATTAGTGTTTGCCAAACTTTTTAAAAGTGCATGTTTTTTCAAAAATGCTTTATAATTGAGTGTTTTCAAAATAAGTTGCTTTTTTAGACTAAAAAATAGTTTTTGCTACTTCCTAGAAGCACTTATTTCTCCAAAAATCTTGCTCACACACCTCACTTTTCAAATAATCATATTTTAGAAAAAAAAAAAACACTTTCAAAGAAAAATAAGCTTGGTCAAACGGGTTATAAGTTCCAAAATGTTTCTCTTTTCAAAAATAAAAAATAAAATAAAAGGTAAATTGGTAAAACTACCCATTTCATTTATGATTTCTTAAAAGGCGTATAAAGAAGAAAATGGACAACTAATATGAGACTGAGGGAGTACTACTCATTTTTGCACGACTAATATGTCATATTTTGATCACCGATTTAAGTAATACTCACCTTATATTTTTTGCACGACTACCCAATATTAGACAACTTTCAGGTGAAATAATATTTTTATTTTGCTTCTACATTTGAAAAACATGTATGATTGAAACTTTAGTCAATTTCAACATGTGTTTCAGCCATGCATAACTACGAGCAAATACATTTTTAAAAAGTTGAAATAATGTTAGTGTGTTTGCTAAATTTGTTGTTATATTGACAAATTGATGAGTGAAGATGAGTGAAGCTTGTACTTTATGATACATGTGACGTATGCTTTGAATTTGAGCTTACTTGGAGTAAATTTAGATGTTTAAATTTGAAAATAAATAAAATAAAATTGACAAAAACTTTTTGACTCACATGTCTGAAATTTCAACTCATTTTTACATGTAGTTCAACCATGTATGTATGACTGAAAATAAGGATTTGAAAAATAATTAAAGTAAATGGGTTTGTTAGGTCTATGTATTTTTGGTAAATTTAATGGTTGTCTTTTTTTTTTATGATATAATATGAAAATTTATGTTTCAAATTTGAATTAATTTAGAATATTTATAGGTGTTAAATATGTGTTGAATTGTTGAAATTAGAAGAACAGATAATTATATTTTGTTCAGATGCAGATGTCAAAATTTCAGCCTATTTTTACATGTATTTCAGTCACCTATGACTGTGGTGCAAATATACATGACTGAAACTTTAATTATTTTTTACATACACCTTCATTAAGAAAAATCCAATCTTTTACCTTTACAAGTCATACTAAACATCAAGCGTAAACGTTTAATGTTTAGCTTCACAGGCCACTATTTCATACGTTAGTGTCTGGAGTTATCAAGCTTCAAAGACGATTATCTGACTTGTTTCTCAAAGATGGTAAACTTTCGAATAAAACTATGAAGTGGGTATTAATTAAGGGTGTCAAATAGGCGGGTTGGGTTGAGACTGAAAATATTAAATGGGTTGAATTAAATATCGAGTTGGGTCATGACCCGCTCAAATTCACTTTGGGTTGAAATGTGTTAGGTTGAAATAGGTAGAAATAGGGGTGGGTCTTGACCCGCTCAATTTGACCTGCTTAATCTAAAAAACATTAACATATTGATATTTACCCCTTGTAAACTCAACTTAAGAAAACAAATTTGGATGGGGTTGGGAAGTTAGGTGGGTGGGTAGAGAGTGACGGTGGAGGTAGGGTTGGGGTAAGAATTTTTTTAAGAAAATTAGTATTTATTTATTTATTCAAAATATCTTTTTGGGAGGGGTAGAAGATGCGGGGAAGGGGAGAGGGTAGGATTTTGATCGTGAAGTAAGAAAAAATTTATTTTTTTTTAAAAAATTAAAAGAATTAATTTTTAGGGGGTGGGGATTCGGGGTAGGGAGGGGATGGGAATGTGGTGGGGTGGGGGAATTATTTTTTTTATAAAAGCTTTTTAATAAATAAAAATAATATATTTAATGGAGGCGGGGTAGAGTAGGGTAAGCTAGGGTTTAGGGGTGTAGTGGGGTTAGGATGAGGTGGGGGTGAAGTTTGGTGGGTTATTTTGAGAATGGGAGGACACATTGTCGTTTGTTTTTCTTACTTTCATTAAGAAAGTCATTTTTCTATTAAACGGATTGAAGTGGAGATTGATTGGGCACATTTGAACCCAATTTAATGGGTTGAGTCCTAATGGGTTGAGTCTTAATAGGTTGAGATTTACCTAATAGTAAATTATCTTGAACCCAACCCATTAAATATTCAGCAGGTTGCACGGATTAGCTCAATTTGGATTTATTTTGACATCTCTAGTATTAATTAAAGAGAAAAGTATAGAGCATAACAAACTTAAGTCCATAATTAAGTGTAGTGACTCTCACGGTCATTTTTCATATTTTCATGCATTTTCGACTCCTAGAAATTTTTTATAATTTCTTCAAGTTATTTATGACTTATTGGGACTGAGTTTGATTTTCGAGCTATTCGTTTGAGAATTTTGTTGCTACGTAACAGATTGTGGAATAATTAATCTAAATTAAAATTTGATAGAAATATAATTTATAACTTTTCTAAAATATTTTTTATATTAATAAAATTCTTTAGTTATGATATATTTATATTATTTTATAATAGCTTTTATAATCTATTAATATTTTAAGTAGAGATAGTAAATCTAGACATGTTAAAATATTATTATTATTATTATACAATAGAGGTTTTATTAGAAATAATTTTATTAATTATGATATATTCAAAATATTATATTTATTTTTACCACGAATCTATGCAATACCCGAAAATACTCATAATGGAATAAAAATACTAAATATTTTTATCTCCACTCCACATGGAGAAGTGGGTGGATAACACCTTAAGTAAGATTTGAGATGATGCCACCTAGATAGTCACTAATCAATAAATGTTACATATGTATTAAACAAAGGTTGGTAGGAAAACATACTAATCATATTGACCAATATATATATATATATATATATATATATATTGTAGTTGTCGCTTTTAATTCATTTTGGGAGATTAATTGTTAACATGATATGTTCTTTGTAAACACATTCCAAATTTATTCACAAGTTCATGTTGAAGCAAATTTTTTAGAGTTAAATCCTCTAATGTTATTGTGATTGAGTATCAATTATCTATCTAAGTTATTCAAGCTCGAATTCTAGTGAAGCACTATTCGGAGGCTTCTCGAAGGGACTTTTAGCTTCGGCGTCCAGGTAAGCTAGGCTTACCCTCTTTAGATTAAGCTTATTTATGATAATTGTGTACTATATGCTAGTTTTGGGTAGGTAGTTGTAATTTGCATATCGTTTCGTACATATGTATCTTGTTATATTTTTTCGATTACGACCCTGTTCTAGTAAATTTGGTTATGTTATCCTTTAGTATGATGTAATATTTTTGAGCCTAGGATGTGATATTAAGTTGTAGAATCTTGGACTCATCCCCTTTTAACTAAATTACACGAATGGTTATTTAAATGTATTTTAATTATGGTTTATGGTTAGCATGTACTTTATTTTTGTCATGATAGTGAAATTTGACACCACTTGGCATCGGTTATGGTATGATTTGGATTTTAATTTTATAGTTGGTTATGGTTACTATAAGTTTCGATTTGAGTCCGACATCTGGTTATGATGATTTGGGAGTTCTAGTACTTATTCCTTTATTCTGGAAATTGTGGTTCCTCCGAGTTTCGGTTCGAGTCCAGCGTTTGATTATGAGTTCTATTGTATATCATGTATGTGTCATCTCGTTATTACCCACTATTTTTTATTTGAGTCCGACATATGGACTCTTGTTATTATTCATAACTATTGGTTAAAGCCTAACGTCTGGCCTCTCACAACTACCTATTGGTGTCAATTCGAGCCCAGTGCATATTTGGAGGGATACTTTAGTTTCATGTGATTGGTTCAGTTATGGATTATTTATATTTTTCTTTAAAATTACTTCTTGTGTGTCCCACTGGCTTATGAGGGCACGGTTGGATTAGTTGTCTTCTTTAGTGTGTCTGGCGGGCTTCTGGAGATCCAGTTAGGTTGTGTTTGGTTTGCCTTTTATTACTGTGTTATTTATCTTTCTGTATTGCTTTTATTTATTCCTTTATCATATTTGCGTAGCTCGATAATTATTTACTTTTTAATCCTTATTTACTGTTGACTTAGCTTACACCCTCGCATTTTAGTTATAGTTTTCCTATATTGAGCTCAGTTGGCCTATGATACCTATTGAATACCCATTACTTTGGTACTCATACTACACTTCTACTTCGTTATCCAAATGCAGATTTGAGTACTAGCAGTCGACGTTGACATCATTTATATTTTTCATTACTACTCCAGAGTAGAGTGAACTTGCTATCGTCCGAAGTTGATCCTCCTCTATTTATTTTAGTATAGTCTTTTGTACTTGAGACTGGTTGTATCTATTGTGTATATTTTGGATTTTTTCTAGTACTCTAGGTATCTTTTAGTAGTGACTCTAGTACCGACCTTACTACGTCTTGGGAGGAATTTGTTTGTATACTTTGGTCTTTTTCCTTCTCTCGTTTAATAACTTTATATGTTTCCTTTATATTTTGTTGGTTATTATTACTACTGTTATCATTATATGTGGTCTTTTCTGGTTTTTGCCCATTCGCCGGTTACCTGTCATTCCAGCTATGGCTTGGCTTGCCTACTGATAGAATAAGGTAGGAGTCATCTTGACTTGAGAAATCGGGTTGTGACAACATGGTATTAGAGCTTAGGTTTCACTGGTATTATTCTTACTAGAGTCGATGTTAGTAAAGTCTCGTTGATTGGTACGGAGATGTTTGTATCCTATCTTGAGAGGCTACGAAGCATTTCTAGGGAAAAATCTCATTTTCATGATCTATTTTTATGCATTGGGTCTAAGTTGGTTTTTATGTAGATGGCTAGGACACAGGGTACAGGGTCCAGTTATAGTGGTTCTAGTAGTCAAAGCAGCAGTCAGCTGCTGAGGAGTGTTCAGTTAGAATCATGGAGTCAGGATAGTCGGTTTGAATTCGCCAGACCTTCTAGACAGAGCAAGATGCTTGGGGAATTTTATAACTGTAGGGATGTTGGTCATTTTGCCCAGAGTATCCCCAGTGTAGGATGATTGGGCCTTCAATTCAGATTGCACAGTCTCTTAGATCAGTGTCGCCGCCAGCCAGGGGTGGTGCATAGGGTCGTGGGGGTGGTCTCCAGGGTTCTAGAGGTGGTTTGAAGGGAGGTAGGATTGGTGGTCAAATAGACACCCAGTCCAGTAGTAGATAGGGTTATTTGTAAGTTGTACCAAGTAGACTAGAGGCTGAGGCTTTGGATGCTGTAATTACAAGTATAATTTTCGTGTGCTATTAGCTAGTTTCTGCTTTGTTTGATCTCAGTTCCATATTTCATATGTTTTTTATTATTTTGTATCACGGCTGGGTTTATGTTTAGAGTCCTTATCTGTGCCATTGCGTGTAGCTACCCTCATGGATAATTCTGTGGTTCTGTATATACATCTTCTTTGGTAACTGTTTGGGAGTTTGATACTAATCTCATTGTCCTAGATATGGTAGATTTTGATGTAATTCTAGGCATAAATAAGTTATCTCCTTGGTATACGATTTTGTTTTGCTAAGACTATTACCTTAGCCTTGACTGGCGTACCCCAATTATATAGTGGAATTCTGTTAGCCACGTGCCGATGGGGATTATTTCTTACATTCGGGTTAGGAGACCGATATCGAGGAGTTGTGAGTTATTTTTTGTATATGTTTGGGATATTAGTTATTTTTTGTATATGTTTGGGATATTAGTGCTGAGAGTAGATCACTTGACTCTGTTTCTGTTGTTCGCGAGTTTTCTAATATTTTTCTGACCGACCTACTTAGCTTTCCTCCTGAGTGTGATATAGAGTTTATTATTGACCTCGAGCCAAACACCCGACCTATTTCTATGGCTCCAAATCATATGTCTCTTGTTCAGCTATAGTAGTTGAATAGTCAACTTAAAGATTTTTCGGGTAAGGGCTTTATCAAACTGATTGTATCGCTAGAGGGTGCTCTAGTTCTATTTGTGAAGAAGAAATATAGATCTACACATATGAGTATTGACTATAGGTAGTTGAATAAGGTGACCATGAAGAATAAGTATCCTATGTTTAGTATCGATATTTTATTGGGCCAGCTTAAAGGTGCATCAGTTTCTTAGATAGATTTGAGGTCTGGTTACCATCAGTTGAGAGGTAGGGCTACAGATATCCCTAAGACATTCTTCAGGACTCGTTGCGGTCATTATGAGTTCATGTTAATGTCTTTGGGTTGACCAATGCCCCAAAGACTTTTATAGATCTGATGAGCTGTGTATTCAAGTCATATTTGGACTTCTTCGTGATAGTATCTATCGATGACATACTGGTATATTAGAGAAGCAGGAAGAAGTACGAGCAATATTTGAGGACTATTCTCCATACAGATTTATGTGAAGTTCTCAAATTAAGAGTTCTGGCTTGAGTCTGTAGCTTTCTTGGGGAACGTAGTGTACAAGAACGGTATTATGCTGGACCCAAAAAATATTGAGGCTATTCGTAGGTGTAGGCCAACGTCACCTACTAAGGTTCACTATTTTATTGGGTTAGCTGGTTACTATGGGCGGTTCATTGAGGGTTTTTTCTTCTATTGAAGCCCTTACGACTAGATTGACCAAGAAAGAAGTTTCGTTTTAGTGGTCAGCGAGTTATGAGGCGAGATTTTTGAAGCTCAAGGATTTGCTTACTTCAGCTTCTATTTTGTCTCTTCTAGTTGAGGACAAGGGTTTTATTGTCTATTGTGATGCGTTTAGTGTTGATCTGGGGTGTGTCCTGATGCAGCAGGGCCATGTTATTGCATATGTATCGAGGTAGTTGAAGGTGCATGAGCGTAACTACCCCACACATGACTTAAAGTTGACTGCAGTAGTATTTGCACTTAAGATTTAAAGGCATTATTTGTATGAGGTTCGCTGTGAGATCTTTACTTACAACTGCGGTTTTTAGTATATTATGAACTAGAAAAAGTTTAATTCGAGGTAGTGTAGATGGATTGAGTTGCTGAAGGACTATGATTCTCTACTCTTTACCATCCGAGTAAGGCAAATACGGTAGCGGACGCCTTGAGTTGAAAGATGATGAGTATGTGTAGCTTATCCTTCATTTTAGTGTCTTAGCAGCCGTTGGATTTGGACATTCAGTCCTTAGCTAACTTGATGGTTTGTTGGGATATTTCTAACCCTCGAAGGATTATTGCTAGTGTTGAGTCCAGATCTACCTTGTTGGAGCATCGAAGATAGGTGTTAAGATGTGAGTCTATGAGGGATACCTTAGGTTCTTAGGGTGTCCTGAGGTTTGATGGTCATTTTTGTGTTCCAAGGGTTAGAGATCTGATTCAGTTGATTCTTCCAGAGGCTCACAGCTCTAGATACTATATTCACCCTTGGACAGGTAATATGTATAGGGATTTAAGGCAGCATTACTGGTGGGGTGGCATGCAGAGAGATATAGCAGGGTTTGTGGCTTGATGCCTTTGTTATCAATAGGTAAAAGCTATGCATCAGAGGCCTGGTGTATTGATTCAGCAACTACCCATTCCCGAGTGGAAGTGGGAGCAAGTCACTATGGATTTCGTAGGTGGATTGCCTTGCACTTCCCATGGTTTTAATAACATTTGGGTCATCATGGATCAATTGATGAAATCTGCATATTTTATCCCTGTTCGAGTTTCCTACAGTGCTGAAAGGTTAGCCCGTGTTATATTTAGGAGGTATTTTGCTTACATAGGGTATATTTGTTCATTATTTCAGACCGAGGTTCTCAGTTCACTTCTAGATTTTGGAGGACATTTCAGAAGGAGTTGCATACCTAAGTTGACCTGAAACACCCCAAGTGTTGATCTTTGAGAATTTCTTAAATCTCGTCCTCACTGTACTGACTATGACTTACCCTATGAGTCGTAGGGAGTCTTGATGAGTCGTTGGACTCAAATAGTAGTCAAAACAGTGCTGGTGTTGTACGAGTGACTTACTACGAGTCATAAAGACTCGTTACGAGTCATAAGGACTCGTTACAAGTCATTTTATGCAAATTGTTGGATGTCCAGTGTTTACCCTAAATGGTTTTTATGTTGACTACGACTTGAACCTATGAGTTGTAGGGTCCCATTACGAGTCGTATTAGTTGAGTCGTAGGGTCAACAGTGTGTGTGTGCCTTTGAAACTATCTTGGCTATGACTCGTGGTAACGAGTCGTAATGAAACCCTACGAGTCATATAGTGATTCGTAGATACTGACGACTAAACTTTAGCTTTTATTTAAGGGCACTTTGGATAATTCATTTCTTACCCAATTAAAACCCCACGTTCATAAAGCACTTAAGGGGGGGTTATTTCTTATTCATAACGTAATTAAATACTCTCAGAACTCTTTGACATCCTCTCAAGCAAGATACTTAGGTTTTCTAGAAGTAGGTCATCCAAGGGTTCCTGTGTTGAATTCTTTTCGTGAAACTTGGTATTTCGGGCATGTTACTTTTCCCTAATTGCTATTTGTTTAAAAGCATGTGTTTTAAAGTATTATTCATATGATTTTGGTATTGGTTTTGAAACATGAGTTGAGGGTTTTGAATGTTTGTTGTTGAATAATGTTTTCCATGGTTTTCCTATGAATATTCATGCTTTGATTATGGTTTTGAACTGGTGGAGTGCATGAGTATGGAGAATAAACGAGGGGATTGTGATTTCCCCAAACTTGTGACTTTTAAAGTGGCATATTGTGAAATTGGTTTTGAATATGAAAAGTAGGGGTGTATTAAAAAAATGTCGGTTTTTATTAAAAAAAAAATCAAACCAATCATGTCGGTTTATTAAAACTATAAACCAAATCAAACCAACATAAAATTAGTTTTTTCGATTTAGGTTTTAGTCAGTTTTTTGGGTTTTTTGATTTCTTTGGATTTTTGTAATTATATTTAGTTTTTACAATTATATTGTGATCGAAGACTAGATCAAATATGTTTGCACTCATGTGCTAATGAAAACCCATAATTATGAAAAAATGAGGAGCGGAAAACTCTCTTGAAACTAAAAAGTGAGATGAAGAGTGAAAAGTTTAGGTTTTAGGTTTATATTGGATTTTGGATCATTTAATTAGCAATTAATGGACAAATATTACAATTTAAAGGCCCAAATTTAAATATATATCTACATCCACTTTCAAATTATTGAAAATTACTAAAACAAGTTGAAAAAGCATTTAAAAAGTAGATTATAATTAATATTTTATGTTTAAAAAAGTTCAAATATTAAATCTATACTATATTAAAAGTGTGAAGGGCCTTAAAAATGACGTTTGAACTTTTTTCCCTTCATTAGAAGCCTCTGCAATAGATAAAAACTTCTTTTTACTATTTTCCTCAATTTATTATTTAATTAGATTAAAGACTCCTAAAATATATGAAAAGAATTTAATAACTCCTAAAATATATAGAAAGAATTCTGATAAACTAAAAACTTCTAGTACTTCATAATTTAAAATTATAAAGAAGAATAAGTAGAATATTAAGAATAAAATTGTAGGACAAGTCAAAGTCAAAAATGGAAGAAATTGTTGTGCACGAAAAAAAAAGGAGGCGGAAAAATTTATATTTAATTATATGATTTATAAAAGGAAAATTTTATAAATAGAATAAATTTAATTTATTGTTCCTATGCATGAGTTTTAGGATTGAATAACATATATTTGTTGATTTTGATTATTTAATCTAGGTAATATTTAGTACTTCTAAAAATAGAATTTTGCCTTATATAAAAAATATTCTTTATAATTCTATTTAAGTAATATTTTGGATCAAAATTTATACGAAATAAATTCTTATATTATACTTTTGCTTTTTATTTTAGTTTTGATTCATGTGTTTTCTGACTATCATTATCATCATCCCTTTTGCCTTTATTTATTTCTTTTAAATCATATCTTTAAAGATTATATATGAAGAATAATAATCAACAATTGACATTGAT
>NC_061122.1:174616188-174777370 GCF_002878395.1 Capsicum annuum | reverse complement strand
ATAAAAAAATATTCTTTATAATTCTATTTAAGTAATATTTTGGATCAAAATTTATACGAAATAAATTCTTATATTATACTTTTGCTTTTTATTTTAGTTTTGATTCATGTGTTTTCTGACTATCATTATCATCATCCCTTTTGCCTTTATTTATTTCTTTTAAATCATATCTTTAAAGATTATATATGAAGAATAATAATCAACAATTGACATTGATTCTCTCTTTTGATAATTTCTTGTGTTTCTCTTTTAGTTGAAAGTTTCTAATCGAAAAATTGGATAAGTATGTTGCCGCCGAATGAAGTTGTCAAAAATCAAAGGTTTATTGCTCTTTTTTCTTTTACTTTCTTGGCGTAATCGTGACATAATTTTGATTATCGTGACATAAAAAGGGCTTCAATCCCATTTTTCTTTTTAAAAAAATATATCAAGGTCACAAATTAGGATAAGAGGTTAAATTCTTTTTTATTTATGAGTCAAATTTTTTGTAAGACCGTAACTTTTATGTATAATTCAACCACTATAGAAATCCATATTATTGGTAAGCGAGACATATTAATTGTTATTTATGTTAAAGAAAATCGTAATACTAATTTATGAGAATAACATAAAAAAGACGGCTATGGAATTTCAAAGAACAAAACAAAATCGAAGCAAAAAAGTTATTTGTAGTATAGTCATTTTCACCAATATCACATTATGCATAGTTCCCTCATCTATCGAAGGTTGGGTTTGATTGAGTTGATTTTTAGTTTATATGTGAATGTCTTGGTTGCTTGTAATCACATGTGGATATTTGATCTTCATAATCTAAATTTAAAGATTTGATGATATGGAGCCACATACAAATGTAGATGTAGGAATTCGACTAAATATAATTCAAATATCTACTTAAAAAATCTGACTCTATAGATTTGAGATATGAACACGAAAATTCGACAGATATTTATGTAAAGAGGAGGATCCGAACACTTATATATAAAAGGTCGTTATTCAACATTCTTCATCACAAATTTTTAAGGTATTATTCTCTCAATTATTTTTGCCTTCGACAATATTGCATTTTTTTCTCTAGGAATATTTCTTTTATCATATTTTGTGCATGTAATTGATAAGGTTTTAATTTTATTGTTGTGTCCAATTTTAGTTTTTTTTTTTTGGCATAAGATTTGTAAGCAAACAATGTTATTATAATTAAATATCTTTGTAAAAATTTATAATCCACTCTATTTGAGTAAATTAGTATTTAAATTTTTATAATAAAGTTATATATAACTATCTATATAAGCTTTCCAATAGACAAAATCGTCTAATTTTAAATAGCAATGGTTACACGTGCAAGACATGTGCGGTTAAACTAATATATATGTATATATATATTATGTCGGTTTGATTCGGGTTCGGTTTGACTTTCTTTTGGTTAACACCAAACCAAACCAAGAATGGTCGGTTTTTTTTAACGCCAAACCAATCAAACCAAACCATAAGTCGATTTTTTTTCTCGATTTGGTCGATTTTTTTTCTCGGTTTGGTTTGGTTCGTCGGTTCGTCGATTCGATTTGACTTGACGGTTTGGTCCGTACACTCCTAATAAAAAGTATGCATATTGAACTACTCTTAAACTATTGCATGTTGTGAAAATTAAATGAGGCATAATAATTTTGAACTAAACCTTACGGGGTTATGTAATTCCCCAAGCTAATGCAAAATTGAACCAAGGGGGTTATGAACTTCCATAAATAATAAAATTATTTAGTTGTGTTGATGTTACCTTGCAAGTGTAGTTGGTATGACGATACCAACAATGTATGCCTAATCTGAGGTGATTTTAAACACTTTTGTATCATTATTCTAGCTTATTTCGCCTTGTTATGAGAGCAATTAGTGTGCTTAACATGTTCATATTGATATAAATAAGCATTTAAGTGTCCAAGTGCGCGATTACAATGTTCAAAATATTTTTCAAACAAGTTTGTGCTTAATTGAGTCATTTAGAGTTCAACCCGAAAAACTAGTTTTACTAGCTTGAGCTACGTGTGTGTCTAGTTGATTTCGTTGGATTTTAATGTGTTTAATTTGTTCTAAATGATTTAAATTATAATTATAGAGGGAGACAACATTATTAACTGTTGGTCACAATTCTTTAAGAAGAACATTATTGCTGGGACACGTTACTGTGGACGAAATTAATTTGGTGGACACGATTTTGGAGAAAAAAGACAGAGGCTTCTACACGATTTTATTAGGTTTTAATTTTTTATTTAGCTTTTAATTTTTCATATCATGTATTTAAATATTTGGATCGTGATTATAAATATTATCGGTTAAAAATCCTCTTTTCGGGGTTAAAGTCAAGAACATGAGTACTATTTTGGATAAATTTCGATTAATTTTGCTTATCATATTTGGTTGTTTGTTTATTCTTGTTTTAATTATTTTATGGATTGATCACCCGTAAAATACATATATTGTCGACCTTTTGATCTCGGGAGAGGGAATAGGGAGATAGAACATGAAAATAAACAAAGTAGGGTTTTTATTATTTTATAAAATAAAGAATTAAACTTAGCGTCTAGGACAGGGATTTACATAGATACCTTACTTGATTCAAACGTAGGATGGTAGCTTTAATTAACTTAATTGGATTATTACATCCCCGCTCAACGATGTAGTTGTAATGTCCATATTAGGTAAAAGATTAGAGGTTGGGAAACCATAATCATGCAATTAACCCTTTGAATCAACAACCAAGATAAATAAATTAATGAATGAAATTCAAGAACATAGTATGATTGTTCGAAGTGCTTTAACCCTGGGCTTTTCTCCATTGGTTGTCCCAAAACTTTTATTTTTATGCATTGTTTATTTTATTTTTAATTTACAATTTAGAGCTCTATTTAATACTCTCCTTAATTGGTTAAACTATAATTAGATAGTCGGCGAACGCAAGTCCCTGAGAGATCTATACTTGGATTTCCTTGAAGCCACTTTACTACTTGCTAAGACCACGTACACTTGCGTGTGCGCTTGGGCGCTGTCAATGCCTAAATGTGTTTCATGGTTTAATAATTGGGAATGTGTGATAAATGATATACTTGGGCTTTAATGAGGGTTGTATAGTTGAGTCGTGAAAGTGGAGGCCCCGAGGGACTAATACTGGAAACCGCGGTTGCTGACGCAGGGGTCTACATGACCGGGTAGGTCGAGTCCCCCTTATTATTATTATATGATTGGAAGGTTAGAGTCCCCCATATTATATTACATGATTGGGTGCTTGTGTCACCTTGGTATGTCGGGAGTTTCGAGTCCCCTATGGTGCATATACACATTCTCTAGTTTGTACGACCACACGCACTAGGGTCCTTCCTGCTAGGAGAGAGCTGAGCCCATATAGCTCATGGGTGCCTTCTTACGTTATGATGGTTGAGCTACACAATTCAGGCTAAAGTTTAAATTGCATGTAAGTCTTGTTCCCTACCCTGGCATATCATTTATATATATATACCTTGATGTGATTCATATGGTATTTGAATATATTGAAATTGACATTATTTTTCCCCCTATCCCTAAGTTACATGCTACTGTTCAACCCACTAACTGTCTCTGAACGATGTATCCCTATGCGATACATGCACTGGACATACCTCTATTTTTCCTACATAGACTTAGGTGGGTCGGCTCAATTTGTTGATTTATTGTGGTGAAGAGGTGAGCTTCCATTCTCCGAAATACTTAGATATTTCATCAGTTCTTATCATATATTATAATTGAAAGTTTTCATTATCATTAACAATATCATTATCATTGTCTGAGTCGGGAACATGTCCCGACTAAGACTAGTTTTTGGTTCTTTTTGCATAGAGACTTTGTTGGATTACTGTGGATTTGGGTGATGTTGGTTGGATGTGTTTGGTCGGTTATCGATTATCATTTATAGACATATTTTTTGTTCATTGAGTTTATCTTGTGCTATCTTGTTATATGTTCAAAATTCTACCACTATTGAGTGGTGTGTCATGTTTGATTTGGTTCAGAAGGTGTTCTCTACTCCATGGTAGATTAGAGATGTCCGTCACGTTCAGGACCTGGTTTGGGTCATAACAAAATTGGTATCAGAGCCTAGGTTTAGTGTCATTGGGTGTCCACAAAACCATGTCAAGCGGAGTCTCTTTTATAGGTATGTAGCACGCCACACTTATAATGGAGAGGCTATGAGGCATTTAGGAATGTTTCTTTGTCTTATTATTCTATTTTAGGCTATAAAGTCTAAGATCTTGAAATCTCCTCTAATCCTTGTATGTTCACTTTTTAAATCATGCCTCCCATAAGATCTGATGTTCGTGGAATTTCTTCTGCCCTGCTTGAGGACAATATGTATGGATATTGTCCTACTCAAGGTATTCAGACCGGTCTAGGGTCGCTCTTTCTAATTTCCCTAGTAGAGTTCCGCTGGTTCCCCCCGTCCCTCCTCGAATACCTCAATCCGATGTGTCTAATGCTTAGTTTCGCCTATCAATCTATTTGCTTACCTAGCTGGTGGCCTCTCAGACTAAGCATGTTGCTTTTCTTGCTCCATCCTCTGAGGTTACTAGACTTGGACAATTTATGAGGTTGAATCCTCCGACTTTTACTGGTTCTAAAGTTGAGGAAGATCCTTAAAATTTCATTAAATGGAAAAGCTTTTCATGTGATGCATGCTACTGATGTGGAGGGAATAGGGTTCGCTTCTTATCAGTTAAAGGAAATGGTGTATCAGTGGTATGAGGAATGGGACCAGTTTAGGGGTAATGATGCTGAGTCCGCTTTGTAGGATAACTTCTCTAGTGCTTTTCTTGATTGCTTCTTTTCTCAGGAGTTGAGGAAGGCGAATACTGAAGAATTCATGAATCTGAAGTAAGACAGGATGACAGTAAAAGAGTATGCCTTGAAGTTTCATCAGCTATTGCGATATGCTCCAAAATTAATGTCTAGCATGAGGGCTAGAATAAGGAAGTTTGCTTTTGGATTATCCCATGAATTAATCTTGAAGAGTAAGGCGTCCTTGTTAAACAAAGATATGGACATCTGTAGACTTGTGGTGTATATGTAATAAATGGAAGAGGAAAAGAAGAAGTAAGCGGAGATGAGTGAAAGGTAGAGTAAGAAGTTTCACTAATAAAATCAGGGTGAAGGTCAGCGACAAAGTGGTAAAGACGTTGGAAAATGGTCTAAGGAGAAGTAAGACAATTTTGGTTCCTACTCTAGTGCTCCTTTTTCAAAGCCATTAGGTAATTATTGTTTGTGTGGTTCCAAGGGTAGTGGGGCTCAGTAAGCTCCATCATATCCCCCTTGTGGACTTTGCGGTCAGGTTCATCGTGGCGTTTGTAAAGAGGGGAGGAACAAATACTTTAAATGTTGTCAGATCAATCACATGAAGAGGGATTATCCTTTAAGGGCTTCTTCTGGAGCAAATAATATTTGGGTTTCTAATTCATCAACTTTTGCACCAAAGTGTGCTACTTTTATTTCTGGATTCGGCACTGGACAAAACCATATGTATGGTATTTTCACTCGCCAAGATTCTAAGACATCCCCCGATATTGTTATTAGTACACTCAAACTTTTCTGTAATGATATATATTGTCTAGTTGATACTGGGTCTACCTCTCTTATGTACCTCCTTATGTGGCTATCTACTTTTATTTTGATCTTGAGTGTATTCTGGATCCCTTCTCTGTGTTGACTTCGGTGGGTGACTTCATCGTGGCTAGAAGGGTCTACAAGGATGTGTGATGTCGGTTTGTGGTAGGGAGACCTTGATGGATCTGATAGAGTTGGACATGTCAGACTTTAATGTAAATTTGGGGATGGATTAGTTGAATTCGTGCTATATGTCTCTGGATTGTCGGACCCAAAGCGTCAGTTTCCAATTCCCTAATGAGCCAATGATCGAATGGGAAGGTAGTTCCCTATTGCCTAAGGGAAGGTTTATTTTTTTATCTTAGAGCCCAAAAATTGGTTTCTAAGGGGTGCCTTTATCACTTAGTGCGTGTTAAGGATTCTAAATCCGAAGGTTCTTCTGTGCAGACTGTCCTTGTGGTCTGTGAATTTTCTGAGATATTGCCTGATGATCTTCCTAGTGTTCCTCCCGATAGGGAAATTAACTTTGGGATTGATCTTCTTCCAGACAATCATCCTATTTCTATCCCTCCTTGCAGAATGGCTCTAACTGAGTTGAAAGAACTCAAAGAACAGTTAAAAGATCTTCTAGATGAGGGTTTTATCCGCCCTAGTATTTCTCCTAGGGTGCTCCAGTTCTATTTGTTTGTAAGAAGGATAGGTCCCTTCGAATGTGTATTGACTACCATCAATTAAACAAAGTGACTGTGAAGAATAAGTATCCCATTTCAAGGATTGATAATTGGTTCGATCAGCCTTAGGGTCTAAGTACTTTTCTAAGATTGGTTTTAGGTCGAGTTACCATCAGTTAAAGATTAGGGAGGTAGATATCCCTAACAGTTCTTTCTGAACCCGATATGGTCATTTTGAGTTTTTGGTGATGTCCTTTGGTTCGACTAATGCCTCAACAACATTCATGGATCTTATGAATCAGGTTTTTGCTCAGTTTCTAGACTTATTTGTAATTGTGTTCATTGATGGTATTTTATATATTTGAAGAGTGAGGTGGATTATGTCGATCACCTCTGTTTAGTGTTGCAGACCCTTAAGGAGCAGAAGTTGTATGCTAAATTCTCTAAGTGTGAGTTCTGGTTGAATGGTGTGACTCATCTGGTTATATTATTTCTAGTGAATGGATCCTGGTGGATCCACAAAAAGTTGCGATGGTTAAGAAGTTTCCTAAACCCACTACTCCAATCGATATTTGAAGTTTCTTGGGTTTAGCTGATTATTATAGAAGGTTTATGGAGTTTCTCTTCTATTGTTACCCCATTGACTAAGAAGAATGTGAAGTTCTTATAGTCTGATGCTTGTGAGGGTAGTTTCGAGAAGTTAAAGGATAAGTTGACTTCGGCTTCAGTCTTGAATATACCTGAAGTTACTAGTGGTTTTGTTGTCTATTGTGATGCATCCCAGGTGGGACTACATTGTATGTTGATGGAACATGGCAAGGTGGTAGTATATGATTCTAGACAATTGAAGGTTCATGAGAAAAACTACCCGACTCATGATTTGAAATTATTAGCTGTGATATTTTCATTAAAGATCCAGCGATATTATTTGTATGGGGTCCATGTTAGCATTTATTCTAATCATAAGAGCCTGCAATATGTGTTCAGTTGAAAAAAATTAAATTTCAGGCAAATGAGGTGGCTTGAGTTACTAAAGGACTATGACATGAGCCTCCACTATCATCCAGGTAATGCTAACATAGTTGTTGATGCTCTTAGTAGGTTGTCAATAGGGAGCTTATCTGATGTGGATGAGGAAAAGCGAGATTCGGTGAAAGATATTCTCCATTTGGCTAATTTTTTAGCCCGTCTCTTAGATTCAGAGGATGGTGGTGTGATTGTTCAAGAAGTGGTGAAGTCACATCTTGGTGCTGAGGTAAAGAAGAAGCAGATGTTGGATCCTATCTTGATAAAACTCAAAGAGGATTTAGGCAGGAAGAAGTTGTTGGATTTTTAGATTGTTTGTGATGGTGTCTTGAGGTACCAAGGTATATTATGTGTTCCCAACATTGATGAGTTGTAATAAAGAATTTTGGATAAAGCTCATGAGCCGCGATATACTATTCATCCTAGCTCAACAAAAACGTATCACGATCTTAAGAAAATCTATTAGTGGAATAATATGAAGCAGGATGTGGCCAATTTTGTAGCTACGTGCATAATGTGTCAGCAAGTGAAGGTGGATCACTTAAGGCCTGGTGGATTGTTTCAAGAAAATTGAGTTCCCTGTGTGGAAATGGAACATAATTAATATGATTTTTTAAGCAATCTTCCACAGTCTCACCAGTAATTTGATTCGATTTGGATAATCATGGATAAGATGACTAAGTCCGCTCACTTCTTGCTAGTGAGAACTAATTTTTCTTCTAAGGATTATGCCAAGTAATTCATTGAGGAGATCGTTAAGTTTCATGGTGCTCCAGTTTCCATCATATCTGATAGAGGTACTCAATTATCTTCTTACTTTTGCATTCCCTTCAGAGATATTTGGGGACTAAGGTGAGCCTTAGTACCATTTTTCACCTACAGATGGATGGGCAAGTGGAGAAAACCATTTAGATATTGGAGGATATGCTCAGATCTCTTGTGATTGACTATGGTAGTAGTTGGGTTGACCACTTGTCTCTTATAGAATTTGTCTACAACAACAGTTGTCACTCTAGCATTGGTATGACTCTGTTTGAGGCCTTATATTGTAGGAGGTGTAGGTATCTTATTGGGTGGTTTGAGGTTGGTAAAAATAGATTATTTGGCCTTGATTTGGTTTACTAAGACATGTATAAAGTAAAGGTGATTCGGGATAGCTTAAGACCGCCCAAAGTCGCCAAAAGTCCTATGCAGATATAAGGCTAAGGGAGTTGGATTTTAATATTGGTGACTGGGTGTTCTTAAAGGTGTCTCCCATGAAAGGCGTGATGCATTTTGGGAAGAAGGAAAAGCTCAGTCCTTTTTATGTTGGTACATATTTGGTTTTGAAGAGGGTTGGTAATATTGTATATGAATTGGAGTTGGCTTTTATCTTGAGCTCCATTCATCTGGTCTTTTATGTCTCGATTTTGAGGAAATACATGGGTGATCCTTCATTGGCTGTTCCTTTAGAAGGTGTGGATATTTTAAATTCCTTGTCTTATGAGGAAGTTCTAGTAGAGATCTTAGATTGGCAAGTCCGTCGATTGCAGACAAAGGACGTGTCTTCGGTAACGATTCTTTTGAAAAACCAAAAGTTTGAGGCAGTTACTTTTGAAGCCGAGGAGGACATAAAGTCTAAGTATCCGTTCCTATTACTTATTCTGGAAAATCTTGCTTAAGGTATGTGTGATGTTAACATCTTTGTTTACTGTCTTTGCTAAAGACAAGTGTGGGTGCGGTTTTGTGTTAAATCGTGCTAAGGGATGCCTTGACCCATCATTTGAGGATGAATAATCCTAAAGGGGGAGAATGAAACACCCCAGGTTTGATCTCTGAGAATTTCTGAAATTTTATCCTTATTGTCCTGACTACGACTTACCCTATGAGTTATAGAGAGTCTTGACGAGTCGTTGGACTCAAATCATAGCTAAAATAGTGTGGGTATGGCTAAGTTCTATTCTGTGTATGAGTGGCTTAGTATGAGTCGTAAAAACTCATTATGAGTCATTTTGTGCAAATCGTAGGATATCCAGTATTTACCCTAATTGGTTTCTGTTTGGACTACGACTGGACCCTACGACAATTATAGTATTATTTGAGTCGTAGGGTCAATAGTATGTGAGCGCCCTTGAACTGTCTTGGCTATGACTCGTGGTGATGAATCGTAACGAAACCCTACGAGTCGTATAGTGACCTGTAGACCTAACGACTAAACATCAACTTTTAATTTAACGGCACTTTGGACAATTTCTTTCTTACCGAATTAAAACCCTGTGTTCATAAAATAAATTAATTAGATTATTTCTCATTCATATCATAATTAAATACACTCAGAACTCTCTTAAATCCTCTCAAGCAAGATACTTAGGGTTTTCAAGAAGTAGGTCATCCAAGGGATCAAGGGTTGAATTCTTTCTATGAAACTTGGTATTTCAGGCATGTTACTCTTCCCTAATTTCTATTTGTTTAAAAGCATGTGTTTTAAAGTATTATTCATATGGTTTATGTATTGGTTTTAAAATATGGGTTGAGGGTTTTGAATATTTGTTGTTGAACAATGTTTCCCATGGTTTACCTATGGCTATTCATGCTTTGATTATGGTTTTGAACTGGTGGTGTGCATGGGTATGGAGAATTAACGAAGGGATTGTGATTTCCCCTAACTTGTTACTTTTGAAGTGGTAATGACCCCAACCCCATATTGTGAAATTGATTTTGAATATGAAAAGTATGCAAAAGTTAATAAAGCATAATGATTTTAAACTGAACCTTATGGGGTTGTGTAATTCCCCAAGCTAATGCATAATTAAACCAAGGGGGCTATGAATTTCCCAAATAATGAAATTATTTCGGCATGTTGATGTTACCTTGCAAGTGTAGTTGGTATGACGATACCAACAATGTATGCCTAAATATATATCAAGGTCCAATAATTGGGAATGTGTTATAAATGATTCAATTGGGATTTAATAAGGGTTATGTAGCTGAGTCGTGAAAGTGGATGCCCCGAGGGACCAATACTGGAAATAACGATTACTGATACGAGGGTCTACATGACCGGGTGGTTTGAGTCCCCTTATTATTATCATATGATTGGGAGGTTAGAGTCCCCCACATTATATTACATGATTGGGTACTTGTGTCACCTTAGTATGTCAGGAGGTTTGAGTTCCCTATGGTACATATACACCTCTGGTTTGTACGGCCACACACACTGGGGCCCTTTCAGCTGGGGAAGTGCTGGGCACGTATAGCCTATGGGTGTCTTTTTATGTGATGATGGTTGAGCTAAACAATCCAGGATAAAGTTGTAAAGTGCATGTTAAGCCTTGTTCCCTATCACGGCAAATCATTTATATATATGTACTATGCTACAATTCATATGGTATGTGAATCGATTGGACTGAACATTATTTTGTATCTTATTCTTGAGTTACTTGTAAGTGTTCAATCCACTAACCGTTTTCAGATGTTGTATTCCCACGTGGTGCAGGCACCAGAGATACCTTTACTTTTCCTGCACAAAGTTAGACAGGCCGGCTTAGTTCGTCAGTTCATTGTAGCGAAGTGGTGAGATTCCATTCTCCTAAAGACTTAAACATTTCATCTGTTCTTATCATAGATTAGAATTTAGAGTTTTCATTATCATTAACATTATCGTTGTATGAGTCGGGGACATGTCCTAACCAAGACTAGTTTTTGTTTTTTTTTGCATAGAGACTTTATTGGATTATTGTGGACTTGGGTGATATTAGTTGGATGCGTTTGGTCGGTTGCTGGTTATTGGTTATTGGCATATCTTTTATTCTTTGAACTTATCTTGTGTTATTTTGTTATATATTTGAAATTCATCCATTATTGGGCGGTGTGTGGTGTTTGGTTAGGTTTAGAGGGTGGTATCTATTCCAAAGTGGTTGGAGATCCCCGTCATGGCCAGGCCTTGGTTCGGGTCATGATAACCTTAGCACCACACTTCACCCCAGATGATGGGCAGTCAGGGCGAACTATCCAGTTCTTGGACGATATGTTCTATGCTTGTGTGCTGAATTTTGGGGATCTGTGGGACCAGTTTCTACCTTTGGTTGAATTTGTATATAATAATAGCTTCCATTCCAGCATTCAGATGGCCTCATTTGAGGCATTTTATAGTAAGCGATATCGATATTCTGTTAGTTGGTTTTAGACTTCTGAGGCTAGGCCTCGTGGCATAGATTTATTACATGAGTTATTATATCGAGTTAAGGTAATTCAAAATAGGCTACGAGTTGCTCAAAGTAGATAGAGAAGTTTTGCTAATGGCAAACATCATCCATTGAGGTTTAAAGTTGGTGATAGGGTTTTTCTATAAGTATCGTCCATGAAAGACGTGATGAGGTTTAGGAGGAGGGGCAAGCTTAGCCCCAAATATATTGAACCCGTTGAGATCCTACAGACAATTGGGGAATATGTGTTGGCATTGCCTTCTGCCTTTTCAAGCATCCATCATTGTTTCATGTATATATGTTGATGTAGTATATTCCAGATAAGTCTCACGTGCTTTGGTGGGACTAGGTTCAGTTGGATGAGAGGTTGGCATTTGTAGAGTAGCCTGTGTCCATTTTGGTCAGAGATGTCAAATGGTTGCGCTCTAGGGACATTCAGGGTAGTTAAGATTCAGTGGTATCACCGTCCAGTGTAGGGGACTACTTGGAAGACCGATCTTGAGATGAGGGACCAGTATCCCTACCTGTTCGAGCTTTTAGGTACTTCCTTATCCTTTGCTTCCAGACGAAAGTCCTTTTAGTAGTAGATGGTCATTTTCCTTATTGTCATGAATTTTCGATGTCTTGAGCTTTCCTATAACTACCTAAAGTTATTTATTACTTGTTTGGACTGACAGTTCAATTTTTTGGACGGTTTTTTTGAGAATTTTAGTGATACCGAACATATTGTGGAATATTTAATCTAAATTCGAATTTGATAGATAATTTATTATCTTTCTAAAATGCCTTTGATATTAATAAATTATTTAGTTATGATATATTTATATTACTTTATAATAACTTTTATAATCTATTAATATTTTAAATGGAGATAGTAAATCTGCATATGTTAAACTATTGTTATTGTGTAATAAAGGTTTTATTAGAAATAATTTTCTATTAATTATGGTATATTCAAAATATTATATTTATTTTATCCACAAACCTATGCAATAATCAAAAATACTCATAATGGAATAAAAATATGTAGATATTTCCATTTCCACTCCACGTGGAGAAGTGGGTAGATAACACTTTAATTAAGATTTGTGATGATTCCACCTAGATAGCCACTAATCAGTATATGTTATATATGTATTAAATATAGGTTGGTAGGAAAAGGTACTAACCATATATATATGTGTATGTTATAGTTGTCAGTTTCAATTCATTTTTGGGGATTAATTGTTAATATGATATGTTCTTTGTAAACACATTCCAAAATTATTCACAAACTCACATTGAAGCAAATTTTTTGGAGAGAAATCCTCTAATGTTATATTTTCATTGAGTATCAATTATTTACATCAAGTTATTCAATCTCGGATTCTAGTGAAGCACTACTCGAAGGCTTCTCGAAGGGATTTTTAGCTTTAGCGTCCAGGTAGGCTAGGCTTACCCTATCTTTAGATTGAGCTTATTTATAATAATTGGATTCTATTATGCTAGTTTTGAATAGGCAGTTGTAATTTCTGTATCGTTTGATATATATATATATATATATATATATACACACACACACACATCATACCTTATTTTTTCAGTTAGGATCCCGTTCTAGTGAATTTCGATTCCGTTAATTTTTAGTATGATGTAATATTTATGAACCTAGGATATGGTATTAATTTACAAAATCTTGAATTCATCCCTTTTTAACTAAATTGAAGGAATAGTTATTTAAATGTATTTTAATTACGGTTTAGGGTTAACGTGTAATTTATTTCTATCATTGATTGTGAAATTTGACACCAAATGGCATCGGTTACGGAATGATTTGGATATTGATTTTACATTTGGGTATGGTTACTATAAGTTTTAGTTCGAGGCCGAAATCTGGTTATGATAATTTGGGAGTTCTAGTACTTATTATTCTGGGAGTTGTGGTTCCTCTGAGTTTCGGTTCGAGTTCAACATCTGGTTATGAGTTCTGTATTATACCATGTTTGTGGCCTCTTGTTGTTACCCACGAATTTTTATTCAGATTCGACATTGGACTCTTGTTATTATCCATTACTATCGGTTTAAGCCCGACGTCTGGCCTCTCATTACTACCCGTTAGTGCCTGTTCGAGCTCAAAGCACGTCTGGAGGGCTACTATGATTTCATGGGATTGGTTTAGTTATAAATTATTTATATTTTTCTTTAAAGTTACTTCTTATGTGTCCGATCGACTTATGGAGGTACAATTGGGCTAATTATCTTCTTCAGTGTGCCTGGCGGGCTTTTAAGACCCAATTAGGTTATGTTAGCTTTGCCTTTTAGTACTGCATTATTTATCTTTCTCTATTATTTTTACTTATTCCTTTATCGAATTTTCATAACTCGATAGTTGTTTACCATTTTATCCCTAGTTACTATTGACTTAGATTATACCCTTGCATTTTAGTTATGCTTTTTCTATATTGAGCTCAGTCTGTCGATGATGCCTGCTGAATACTCGTTGCTTTTGTATGCATACTACATTTCTATATCTTTACCCTGATGCAGATCCGAGTACTAGCAGTCGATGTTAACGTGATTCCTGTTTTCTAGTACTGATCTGGAGCAGGGTGAGTTTGTTGTCGTCCAAGGATGATCCTCTTCTATCTATTCTAGTTTAGTCTTTTGTTCTTGAGACTGCTTGTATATATTATGAATATTTTGTATTATGTCTAGTACTCTGGGTATCTTGTAGCAGTGGCTCTAGTGCCGACCTTATTAGGTCTTGGGAGGGATTCGTTTGTATACTTTGGCCCTTTTCCTTCTCTCGTTTTGATATACTTTATATGTTTTTCTTTTATTTTTTTTTGCTTATTATTACTACTATTATCATTATATGTGGTCTTTTCTGGTTTCTGCTCGTAACCTATTCCATGCTATGTCTTGGCTTGCCTACAAGTTGAATAAGGTGGACGTCATCATGACTTAAGAAATCGGGTCGTGACATTAAGCTAAATAGCAACACTTTAAAACAATTAAGGGTCTATTTGAAAAATCACCTAATAATTAAAATTTGTGTAATTACCAACCTAGTAATTAAACAGTCTAGTAATTATGATGACCTATTTGTTTGTCGCGATGTAAGTATAGTGTAATTACAAGTGTGTTGTTTGGTTGCACAAGTGTAATCACATTATTATACCAAAATCTTAAAATAAAAGTTAATTATCAAAAATTAATAATTAATATTTGGCAAATAAGGGTCTTCATAAGTGACATCAAATTAGGTAGTTAAGATATATATATATATATATATATTTATCTTATCTTTTTAAAATATATTAATTAATAAACATATGTTCTTAACTAAATATTATTAAAAAATAATTGATATTTATTTTTTAAATTATTATATTTAATTAAATTAATCACAAAAACTAAAAGTACATGTTTTTGTAAGAAAACCGTGAAATGCATGTTTCATATAAGGCAATTAATTGCACAACTATTACCTTAATTCCTAAAACTGCACAAGCCAATACTATTAAGGAATATAGGCCTATAGCTTGTTGCACCGTCTTGTATAAAATCATTTCTAAAGTTCTTACTACTAGAATGCAAGGAGTCATTGCTAATGTTATTAGTAACTCTCAAGCTGACTTCATTCCCGAAAGAAAGATTTCAGAAACATAATCCTTCCACATGAGCTAGTTAGAGCATACAACAGGAAAAATATTTCACCTCGGTGCATAACTAAAATTGATCTGCAAAAGGTGTAGACTCAGTCGAATGAATTTACTTGGAGCAGAAAATGAAAGATCTTTGGCTTCTTGAGAAATACATAGCATGGGTCATGGAGTGTGTTAAGTTCTTATAAATGGGGAACCCTCACAACCCTTTCCAGCTGCTAAAGGATTGAGGTAAGGGGTTCCCATGTCTCCTTTCGTCTTTGCATTAGCAATGGAATATCTCAGGAGAGGGGTGAATAATTTGGAAAACAATCAAGAGTACAAGTTTCATCTGAAACATAAACCTCTTTGCATAACACATCTTAGCTTCGTGGATGATTTATTATTGTTTGCTAGAGGGGACCTATCCTCTATAAAAGCATTACGACTGGTCTTTGATCAATTCTCTAGAGCCTCTGTATTACAATCCAACCCCAGCATGAGTTTAATCTACATAGTAGAAGTGCATCAGCAACAACAGAAGACCATTATCAAACAGTATGGCTACGTTAGGGGTGACCTTCCTTTTAAGTACTTGGGCATTCCTTTGTCAAGGAGGAAGATTACAACTGCATAGTGGCAACCTTCGATTCAAAAAAATCCTTGCTCAAATCACTTCTTGGATTGAGGAAAAGCTAAGTTATGTTTGGCATGGACCAGCTGATACAAATAATGCTTTTTGGTATAAAATCTTATTGGGCTCAGTTATTCATATTGCCAGTAAAGGTAATTAAACTAATAGAGGCTTGCTGCAAAAGTTATTTGTGGTCTGCTGAAAATGTCATTACCAAGAAACCCTTGGTTGCCGGAGAGAGTATGCAGTCCTAAGTCACGTGGAGGGATTAACTTGATTAATTTGCAATTGTTGAGTAGAACAATTATTGTCAAACACTGCTGGGATGTGGCTCATAAAGAGGATAAGTTGTGGATCAATTGGATTCATATGTACTACATAAAAAAACAAATTGTCTATGAATGCTCAAACCCTAAATAGACTGGTTGGATGGTTAGAAAGATCCTTTCTGCTCTAACTATAGTGGAATCTAAACAAGATCATATCAAGAAACACCAAAGCCTCATCAAACAACTATATTTAAGATTACTCGGGGATCAACCGAGGATGCGATGGAAATGTCTGGTGTTTGATAACTTAGCAAGACCCAGATCTTAGTTAATATTATGGCTATTGATGCATAGGCAATTGTTAACAGCTAATAGATTGATAAAATGGGGTCTCAATGTGGATGCAAAATATACACTATGCTACCAAGAGGAGAAAAGTAAAGAACACATATTCGTTAGCTGTGAGTTCACTATGAAATTATGGTAGAGGCTGCAACACTGGCAACATAAAAATCCTGGAAGACGCATAACATGGGGTAGGCACCTGGAATACATCATTGATACAACCAAAGGAAGAACACAACATGCTAAACTATTTAAGTTGGTGTTCGTAGAATTTGCCTACATTACTTGGATTAAAAGGAACCATAGAATATTTAAGCACTTGGGAAAGATTAGCTAAGAAAGTAGTCTATATATGTCATGTAAGAGAGCCTCTAGGCGTAAGCTCAATTATGTAGAATTTGAAATTTTAGTTCATACCCTACTAGGTAAAGTCTTGTAGTTGAGATAACTGAATGACTCCTTTAGTTATGGTCTTGTTATTCATGCACTAGTGATTAATAAGAATAGTTAGTTACTAACAACAAAAGAAAGAAAGAAAGCCATGTTTCACCAAAAGATTAAAATATTTGACAAAACTATAATTTATCAATTCTGACTAAAGTAAAACAAAGAAAATTGAAACCGAAAATATAACATAAGTTCAAAATTTGAAACAAAAAAGTTAGCATATACTCTTATTCAAAACAAGTGAAAAAAATTGTCGTTTTACTTTCTATGAAAACTTGTATTTATATGCTTTGATACAAATTGTATTTTATTGATACAAATTGAACAATATAAATGATATAAATAAATATAAAATCTAAAAAAAATATAGATATAAAATACAAAAAAAATAAAAAGAAAAATAAAACAAAAAAGAAACGAAAACGAAAAAAGGAAAAAAAGTTAAAAGTAACAAAAAAAAAAAGAAAAAATGAAAAAGAATAAAAGAAGAGAAATAAAAATAGAAAAGGAATTATTTTTTATGATTCAAACCTATTTTGTCTTTTGAAACTAATTAAAAAAAGTTTCCTATTTGGAAATAGAATCTTCAACTAAACTGTAATTGATTGGATGAACGTGATTTAAGGAAGCTAAAATTCTTTTATTTTTATCTAAAAATAAGATAATTAATTATATTTGTATATGTATTTGATGTTGTCTTGCACATCAAATACATATACAAGTTATTTGGGGTAATTAGCAAAAGGTTGTTATGAGTTTTCTAATTAATGAGTCTAGTTTGTTATTTCTAAACTTTTTCCTTAATTAAATAACAAAATCAAAAGCGGAAATTTGTTAAGCCGAATGGCCATCCCGTGTCTCAGAAAATGGGATACCACTATGGTGGGTGTCTTTGCATTTTTGTTCCTTAATCCTCGTAAGAAAAGTTTTTAAAGACCAGTCTTTCTTTCTTTTTTTTATATAGAATAAGTATATTTTTGTCTCTATCCACCTCAAATATTTTTATGCTTTTCATATTCATTGTCTCTCAATTTCTATTTTTTTTCTCTCTTTTACTCTTCATTGGTTTTTTTCTAGTTTTAATTTATTTATCTCAACCTTTGTTTTTTTTTTTTATTATTTCTTTTTTTCTCAAACATTATTTATTTTTCATTTGTCTTTGTTTTCTTTTTTATTCATATGCCTCAACTTTTATTATTCTTTTATTTTTCATTTTTCTTCTTTCTTTAATTTTTTAAACTTTATTTTTATTTTTTCTTCTAATTTTTTTTAATTCTTCTCTTTTATTATTTTTAATCTTCTCTTTTTTTATTTTTTTCTCTTTTTTTTCTTTTTTCTCAATCTTTATTTTTTTATTCACTTTTTTCTCAACTTCTATTATATTTTGCTAATGAATATAAAGTTGGATAATCCCCAAAGAGGATCTTCTTTCTTTAACATCAAAGTAAACTTAAGGGTGTGACTTCTTGTTTGGAGTTCTTTGGGATAAGTGTTGCCTCTAAATCAAGAGCTATAGAATATCTCATAAATCAAGACATAATGTGGTAGTGTCAAGTCTTGCTCGTGGGGCATAACTAGTTATTTGAAAATCTTTGAGCTAAGTCTTGCCTTTATGGTAAGAGTTATAGAGTATCTTATACATTAGGATATAATGAAGTAGTGTTAGCTCTTGCCTATGGAGAGTAACTTATTTTTTTGAGAGGTTCCTGGGCTAAGGCAAGAGTTGTAGAAAATATCATAAATCAAGACACAATGTGGTAGTGTCAACTCTTGCCTATAGGACATAATTTGTTGTTTGAAAATTCTTGTGCTAAGTCTTGCCTTTAAGGCAAAAGTTATAAAACATCTTATATATCAAGATAAAATATGATAGTTTCAACTCTTGCCTATGAAAAATAACTTATTTTTTGGGGAGGTTCTTGGCCTAAGTCTTGCCTTAGAAGCAAGACTTATAAAACATCTAATAAATCAAGACACAGTATGGTAATGTCAACTTTTGCTCATGAGGTGTAACTTGTTGTTTGAAATTCCTTGCGCTAAGTCTTGCTTCTAAGGCTAGAGTTATAGAACATCTTATAAATTAAGACACAAGGTGGTAGTGTCAATTCTTGCCCATGGGGTGTAACTTGTTGTTTGAAAGTCTTTAAGTCTTATCTCTAAGGCAAGAGTTGTAGAACATCTCATAAATCAAGACACAGAGTGGTAGTAACATCTCTTGCCCACAGGACGTACTTGTTGTTTGAAAGTTCTTGGCTAAGTCTTGCCTTTAAAGCAAGAGTTATAAAGCATCTCACATATCAAGACACAATGTGATAATGTCAACTCTTGTCAATGGGGCATAACTTGTAGTTTGAAAGTCCTTCGGCTAAGTCTTAACTTTAAGGGAAGAGTTATAGACTATTTCATAAATCAAAATACAATGTGATAGTGTCAACTCTTGCCCATAGGGCGTAACTTGTTGTTTGAAAGAAATCAAAGAGAATAAAAGAAAATAAAAAATAAATGGTGATTTTTTTAAAAAAAAAAAAAGATAAAAATAAAAATCAAAGAAAAGGAAAAAAATAAAATTTGAGAGGAGAAGAAAAAAATAACAAAAAGAGGTTGAGAAAAAAAAAAAGACAACAAGGACAAAACAAAAAAATGAAAAAAATGAAGATTGAAAAAAATTTAAAAATAAAAAGTAAAAAATCAAAGAAAAATTTAAAGAGAGGAGAAAGGGGAAACAGTAATTTTTTAAAAAAGAAAATAAAAAATAAAAAATTAAAGTAAAATAAAAAAGAGAATAAAATAGAAGTAGAAAGATAAATGAACATGACGAGTTGTTTAAAAATGTTTATATATAAAAGGATAAATAGACAATTGTTCTATATATAAAAAAGATTAGTTTTATAATACTTTTATTGTGAGAGTAAAAAAAAAACCCTACCCATTAGTGGGGTCATTTCTGTAGTTTAACTCCCATGTCTTGTTCGAATAAACTACAGAAATGGCGAATATTGTGGATGACTTTGCTCTAGCTTTTCTTTTTCTCTATGTAGAAAAAATAAATATTTGTCCCTCTATACATCAAACATTTATAAACAACTCTTTATTTTCATTTATCTTTCAAATTTTATTTTTTCTCTTTTTTATTTATACTTTTGTTTTTAATTTTTTTCTTTTTTTAGAATAACTTTTCAGCCTTTACTGTTTTCTTTTTCTCCTTACAACTTCTATTTTTTGATTGTTCTCTTTTTTCTTCTTTGGTTTTTATTTTTTCTCTTTTTTCTTATTTTTATTTTTTTATTTTTTCTTGTTTTTCTTCATTTTTTTTCTTGTTTTCTCAATCACACTTTTTTCTCTTTTCTCCTCTCAACTTCTATTTTTTGCTCTTTTTCTCTTTTTTTTTTTATTTTCTTTGATTTTTCTTTTTTTTATCTTTTTTTCAAAAAAATATCAACCTTTATTTCTCTTACTTTTTTTTTTCTTTTTTTCTTTTGTTCGATTCCTTTCAAACAACAAGTTATGACTTATGGACAAGAGTTGACACTACGACATTGTGTCTTGATTTGTGAGATGCTCAATAACTTTTATCGTAGAGGCAAGAATTAGCCCATAAACTTTCAAACAAGTTACGTCCCATGGACTAAAGTTGACACTGTCATATTGTGTCTTGATTTATGAGATGTTCTATACAACTCTTGCCTTGAAGATAAGACTTAGCGCAAAGACTTTCAAACAACAAGTCACGCCCCATAGTCAAGAGTTGACACTACCGCATTGTGTCTTGATTTATGGAATTTTGTACAACTCGTGCCTTAGAGGCAAAACTTAGCTCGAGGACTTTCAAACAGTAAGTAACGCACTATAACAAATTTCATTTTTTGTGACGAATTATTTTTTCACTTAAAAGACATATTTTGTCACAAAAAAATCTTTTGTGATGAAAAAATATCATCAACCTTTCGTCCCTAAATGTGGGTCGCTAAAAGTATATTAAGACAAATTAGTGTCTCATCACTAAATAAAGATATTTAACTACAAAATAAAATTTCGTCCCTAAATTCATAGTATTTATGACAAACATGTTTGTCACAAATAACATAAAATTTTGTGGCTAATAACATAGTAATGTCACTAAAAGTGTGTGTATTACCAACAAATCTAATATGTCACTAATTGTAATTTTAATTAGTGATGAAGTTGATTGTCCTTAAAGCTAGGCATAGTTTGTAGTTAAAAGATTGTTAATGCGTCACTAAAAGGTATACAGTTGGAAAATTTTTGTCCCTAAATATATAAACTAGCGTCATTTTTCATTGTCTAGAAAAGACAACAATTTTGTTGTTAAAAACTATTTTTTGATATTGAAAATGTCATTATTAATGACAAAACAAATTTGTCACTATATGTTATCTTAATTAGGGAACGTTTTAATTTTTATAAAATATTGAATTAATTTAATAAAAAATATAAATTATATTATTAATGTGGTGGTCATTTCGGGTAGTAAATTCTTTTCATTAGATGTAATCAATTTGAAATGAATAAAAATATAACAATACCATTACTTTATTATGATTCGATTTCTCAAGTCATGAGGGTGTCTACCTTATCCCATCAGTAGGCAAGCCAAGCCATAGCCCAAAATGATAAGTAACAGGCTAACGAGCGAAAATCGGAAAAAAAAAACTATATATAACAACAATAGTAGCAATGATAAGTGATAAATAGAGAGGAATCATATACAATATATCAAAATAAGAGAGAGAAAAAGGATAAAATATATAAACGAATCCCTTTCAATACTTGGTATGGTCGGTACTAGAGCCACTACTAAAAGATACCCAGGGTACTAGACAAAATCTAAAATATACACAAAATACGCAAGCAATATCGAGTACAAAAGACTAAACTAAAATAGATGAATCCCTTTCAATACTTGGTAAGGTCGATACCAGAGCCACTACTAAAAGATACCCGGAGTACTAGACAGAATCCAAAATATACACAATATATACAAGCACTCTCGAGTATAAAAGACTAAACTGTAATAGATGGAAAGGGATCAGCCTCAGACAATAGCAAACTTGTCCTACTCCAGATCAGTACTGGAAAGCAAGAATCACGTCAACGCCGGCTGTAAGTACTTGGATCTGCATTAGAAAAAGATGCAAAAGTGTTGTATGAGTACCAAAGCAACAGATACTCAGTAGGCATTATAGCCGACTGAGCTTGCTATAGGAAAAGTATAACTAAAATACGAAGGTGTAGTCTAAATCAATAGTAAATAGGGATAGAAAGGTAAACAACTATAGAGCTATGTAAATGCGATAAAAAATAATTAAATGCGATGTAGAAAGATAGATAACGCAGTAATAAAAGGAAAACCAAACATAACCTAACTGGGACCTATAAGCCCACTAGGCACACTGAAGAAAACAATTAATCTAATCGTGCCCCCATAAGCTGGTGGGACACACAATAAATAATTAAAGAAAAGATGTGAATGACCTATGACTGAACCAACCCTATGAAACTGTAGTAGCCATCCAAATATGCACTAGGCTCAAACCAACACCAATGGGTAGTAGCAAATAGTCCAGATGTCGAGCTTGAACCGGTAGTGGTGGATAATTAAAACACCCCAAATTATGATCCCTAAAAATTTCTTAACCTATAGGCTTATTGCCCAAATTAGAACTCTCCCTACGAGTCGTAGGGTGTCACTATGGGTCATAGGACCCTAATCGTAGCCTGACCAATATAGATTGGCTAAGTTTTCTTATGATTATGATTTGCTCCTAACGAGTTGTAAAGTCTCTATACGAGTCATATAGTTCCATCCATAGCCAAACCAGTGTGTCCCTCAGTGTTTCTTTCCTGGATAAAACTTAGACCCTATAAGTCATAGGATCACTTGACGAGTTGTATGGTATGAATCATAAGGTCAACAGAGAAGGGTCCTTCAGCTACTATCTTGACTACGACTCATGGAGATGAGTTGTAATGAGTCTTTACGAGTCATATAGTGACCCATAGTCACTGCGATAATTTTTTAGTATTTCATTAAGGGCATTTTGGATATATCCTCTCTTTCCCAATCGTGACCCAAGACTTAAAATCCATTTAAGTGTCATTATCACTTTAAAAATAATCCAAAATAACTTCTAAAACTCTGTAAATATCCAAGGTCAAGAACACTTGGGGTTTCCAATAAATTGGTTAATTAGGGATCTCAAGAGTGATTTCTCTCCATAGTGGTGATACTTTCAGGCATGTTACTCTTCCAGAAATCTTATTTTATGAAAAACATGTGTTTAAATGTTTTAAATGTATGGATTTAAATGTGGGTTTTAATATGGTTGAGGATTTTAAAATAGTTGATCCTTGAGTTGTTTTCCCATGGTTTATATGAGTTGTGTATGCAGTAAATTGAATGTTTTTGAACTAATGGGGTGCATGGATATGGTAATTGGAATAGGGGTCAAGGTATTCCCCCAAATTGTTATTTTGAACTTGTAATTGGTTTTGAATAATTGTGCTCCATCAAACCACTTGTGTAAATGGTTTTGAACTATGGAATTATCTGTTTGTTTGACTTACACACCTATACTTTTGCATTGCATAAATGGTTAAAAAATGAACAAGGATTTAAAGGCCTTGTTGGCTATTGATTTTATAAACAAAGGGTATCGAGGCATTCCCCCAAGTTAATGGAATTGTAATGGCATAATTACGAGCTTGCAAGCTAAATAGTATGATGATACCTGTGATGTACCTTTATGTATAATTCTCTGGTTAATAAATGGGTTATGTGAAACTTATTTTAACTGGGCTTAATGGGGGTTATGTATCTAAGCCGTGAAGTTATGTATCTCAAATGACTTATACTGGAAACTCATATTTGCCGACGTGAGAGTTGATTTTGATGACCGTGTGCATACTTTACACTATTGATATATCTTGTATCTAGGATTGAAGTGGGGTCGAGGCATTCCCTAGCCTTTTTTGATACCTTCAGTTCATGCAGCCAACACACACTAGGGCCCTTTCAGTAGGGGGAGCAGAACCCATATAGCCCATGGGTACCAATTTATAATGATTGAGCTATATAGTTCTGGATAATATCTTACTTCATGCTAAACTATGTGCCCTATCACAACATCTATTATATATATATATATATATATATATGTATGCATATATATGAACATATACAGTGAGTTTGAAATTAAACTTTTGACTGACATTATTTTACCCTATCCTAAGATACATGTTAGTGCTCACCCCACTAACCATCCTCGAACTATGTATCCCCAAGGCAAGTCCACTTTTCCTGTGCAGTGTTAGGTGGATCAAATTGGTTCATCGATCATTTATGGTGAAGTGGTGAGCTTTTATTTTCTAGAAGACTTGATCATTCCATCAGTTTTTATTTTCATAAATTAGAAGTGAAGACTTCACATTTACTTTGTCATTGTTATTGTCAGGGTCAGGGGCATATCCTGACTTTGATTATTTTTAGATTAGGAGGATCCTCAAGGGTTCATAGATAAAATAGAGAAGATAACAATAAAATCATGAGTTTATGAGGATCAATCCTTCGACCTTTATTGGTTCTAAGTTTAAGGAGGATCCTCAAGGGTTCATAGATAAAATAGAGAAGATATTCAGGGTTATACATGCTTCTAACTCTGAAAGCGTGGAATTTGTCACCTATAAGTTGATGGATATGGCATATCAGTAGTATGAGGAGTGGAATCAGTCTAAGGGTGATGATGCAGAGTTAGTACTATGGGATGAGTTTTCAGGTACCTTCCTAGATCATTTCTTTCCTCAGAAGTTAAGAGAGGCCAAAGTTAAGGAGCTCGTGAATTTGAAATAGAAAAGGATGACTGTGAAAGAGTATGCCCTAAAATTTCATCAGTTGTCCTATTATGCTCTTGAACTAGTATCTAGCATGAGAACTAAGATGAGAAAATTTATTTCCAGCTTGTCTAGGGACTTGGTGCTAGAGTGTAAGGCCTCTTTACTGAATAGTGACATGGATATCTCGAGGCTTGTGGTGTATATGTATCATATTGAATATGAAAAAAATAAACAAGCCACAATAAGGGAAAGGCAAAGTAATAGGTCCAGGTTTTCTAAGCAGGGTGGAAGCCAGTAGAATAGTGGTAAAAATGGCAGGTAATGGTCTAAAAAGGGGGAATTTTGGTTCCTATTCTACAGCTAGTGCTACATATCCAAAGCCATCCAGTGATCACCATTTTTAGAGCAACAGTGGGTTTAAGGCACAAGGTGTCCAATCTCAGGCTAGTGGGGCCCAGTCATCTCTATCACATCCTCCTTGTAGATTTTGTGAATAGTTGCACCGTGGCATTTGTGATGAGGGAAGGAATAAGTATTTTAGATGTGTCCAGCCTAGACACATTCAAAGGAATTATCCTTCAACCGATGTTGCTACTAGGGATAATATGGTCCCGGTTGCTGCTTCTTTATCTCCCACACCAAGGGGTGCTACTTTTAGATTCACCGCTGGTCAGAATCATCTATGTGCTCTTACCACCCATTAGGATTTGAACGCGTCTCCTAATATTGTTAATGGTACGCTAAAACTTTTCTCTTATGATGTGTATTGTCTGTTAGATCCCAGGTCCACCCTTTCTTATGTGACCCCTTATGTGGATATTTATTTTGGTCTTGATCCCAATGTATTCCTGATCCTTTTTCTATGTCAACCTTGGTGGGTGTCACTATTATGGCTAGAAGGATGTATAGGGGTTGTGTGGTATCTATCTGCGATAGAGAGACTTTAGTAGATTTGATAGAGTTGGACATGTTAGATTTTGATGTGATTTTGGGGATGGATTGGCTCCATTTATGTTATGCCTTTTCAGACTGTCGAACCCGTAGGTCATTTGTAAATTTCCAAATGAGTCAGTTATTGAGTGGGAAGAGAGTTCTTTAGAGCCTAAAAGAAGGTTCATTTCGTATCTTAGAGTCCGGAGGTTGATCTCTAAGGGGTGTCTATACTTTTAGTACATGTTAATGATTCTATTTCCAAAGGTCCTTTATAGTAATCTGTCCCTGTTGTTTGTGAGTTTCTCAAAATGTTTCCTGATTATACTCCCGGTGTCCCTCCCGATAGGGAAATTGATTTTGGGATAGATCTTCTTCCAGACACTCGTCCTATTTCTATCCCCACCTATAGAATAACTCCCGCTGAGTTGAAAAAACTTAAGAAGCAATTCAAAGAACTTCTTAATAAGGGTTTTATTCATCCTATTGTTTCCCACTAAGGTGCTCCTATGCTCTTTGTGCGTAAGAAGGATGGGTCCCTTCGAATATGTATAGATTATCACCAATTAAATAAAGTGACAGTGAAGAATAAGTATCCTCTTCCTAGGATTGAGACCTATTTGACCAGCTTCAGGACTCTAAGTTCTTTTCTAAGATTGACCTTCGGTCGGGGTTTTCATTAGTTGAAGATTAGGGAGGTGGATATCCCTAAGACTATTTTCCAAATCAGGTATGGTCATTTCGAGTTTTTGGTGATTTTCATTGGCTTGCCTAATGCACCGACAGTATTCATAGACCTTATGAACTGGGTATTCCGTCAGTTTTTTGACTTATTCATCATTGTGTTTATTAATGACATCCTAGTTTATTCTAAGGGAAAGGCAGATCATGTAGATCACATCCGTATAGTGTTCCAAACCCTTAAGGATCATCTTTTGTATGCCAAGTTTTCAAAGTGTGAGTTCTGGTTGAATGTCATTAATTTTCTGGGTCATGTTGTTTCTGGTGAGGGTATAGTAGTGGATACACAGAAAGTTGTGGCGGTTAAGATGTGTCCTATACCCACGACTCCAACTAATATTTAGAGCTTCCTGGTTTTAGCCGGATATTATAGGATGTTTGTGGAGAGATTCTCTTCTATTGTTGCTCCATTGACTAAGTTTACTAAAAAAAGTAAAGTTTCTATAGTCTGACGCTTGCGAGACTAATCTTAAAGTTTGTCTCTTGGATTCTAACGATGGTGATATGATTGTTCAAGAGGTGGCAAAGTCATCTCTTGGTGTCGAGGTGAAAAACAAGTAGGTTTTGGATCCTATTCTAATGAGAATCAGGGATGAAGTTGATCAACATAAAGTGATGGCTTTTGAGATTGGTGGTAATGGTATCTTGAGGTACCAAGGTAGATTGTGTGTTCTCGAAGTTGATGGCTTGAGTGAAAAATCTTGGCTGAGGCCCATGATTCAAGGTACACTGTTCATCTAGGTTCAACGAAGATGTACCATGATTTGAAAGATATCTGTAGGTGGAATAACATGAAAAGCGATATGGCCAATTTTGTGGCTAAGTGTATAGTATGTCAGCAAGTGAAGGTGGAACATTTGAGGCCTGGTGGATTATTTTAAGAAATTAAGTTGCCTATATGGAAGTGGGAGATAATTAATTTGGATTTCATTACCGGCCTTTCGCGATCTCAGAATCAGTTTGATTTGATTTGGGTCATCATCGATAGAATGACTAAGTTCGATCACTTCTTTCTAGTGAAGACTACTTTTTCGACAGAGGATTATGCTAAGCTTTTCCTTCATGAAATTATCAAGTTGCATGGTGCTTCGATTTCCATCATATCTGATCGAGGTACTCAGTTGTCATCAAACTTTTGGCGTTCTTTTCAGAGAGGCTTGGGAACTAAGATGAAACTTAACACTTCTTTTCATCTTCAAATATATGGACAAGAAAAGAATATGATTCAGACTTTGGAAGATATGCTAAGGTTATGTGTGAATGACTTTGGTGGTAGTTGGGTTGATCATTTGCCTCTCATAGAGTTTGCTTACAATAATAGTTTGCACTCTAGTATTGGGATGGATCCTTGCGAGGCCCTTTATATTAGGAGGTGTAGGTCTTCTATTAGGTGGCTTGAGTTCGGTGAGCTTAGGTTATTCAGTATCGACTTGGTTCACCAAGCTATAAAAAAGGTTAAGGTAATTCGGGATAGACTTAAGGCCGCCCAAAGTTGTTAAAAATCCTATCTAGATATGAGGCTTAGGGAGTTGGATTTTAATGTGAATGATTTAGTGTTCTTGAAGGTATCTCCCACAAAAAGGAGTGATACGATTTGGAAAGAAAGGGAAACTCAGTCCCCAGTATATTGGTCCTTTCCGTATTTTAAGGCGAGTGTGCCATGTGGCCTATGAGTTAGAGTTTCCATCTAGATTGGGTTCTATCCATCTAGTCTTTCATGTTTCAATGTTGAGAAAGTGTATGGGTGATCCTTTCTTGATTGTTATTTTGGAGAGTGTTGGTATTTCGGATTCCTTCTCTTATAAGTAAGTCCCGATGAAAATTCTAGATAGCAAAGTCTGTCATCTGATTACTAAGGATATGGCTTTGGTAAAGGTTCTATCAAGGAATCATATGGAAGAAGAAGCTTCTTGGGGAGCCGAAGAGAACATGAAGTCCAAATACCCATTCTTGTTCCCCATTTTGAAAAATCTTGCTTGTGGTATGTGTATTCCTTGACATCTTTATTTTCTGACTCTGTTAAAGAAAATTGTGATTTTTTTGACTTTTTTGTTTTTTGTCTTTGTTAAAGGTAAGTATGGTTGTACTCTATGTTAAATCATGCTAATGGATGCCTTGACTTGTCATTCGAGGATGAATGATCATAAGGAGGGAGAATAAAATACCTTAAATTTGGGTCCTTGAATATATCTTGACGTATGGGCTTACTGCCAGATTACGACTCTCCCTATAAGTCATAGGATGTCACTACGGGTCATAGGACCCTAATTGCAGACTAACTAGTGTGGATTGGCTAAGTTTCTGTTATGATTACGATTGGCTCCTAACGAGTTGTAAAGACTCTATACAAGTCGTATAGTCCCATTCGTAGCTAAACCAGTGTGTGCCCCAAGTATTTCTACCCTGGATACGACTCTGACCCTACAAGTCGTAGGGTTACCTGATGAGTCATATAATGTGAATGGTAAGGTCACCAGAGAAGGGTCCTTCAACTACTGTCTTGACTACGACTAATGGAGATGAGTCGTAATGAGTCCTTACGAGTTGTATCATGACCCGTAGTCACCGGCAACAATTTTTCAGTGTTTTGTTAAGGGAACTTGGGACATTTCCCCTCTTCTCCAATTGTGACCACAACTTAAAACCCCTTTAGGGTGTCATTATTACTCTAAAAATAAATCAAAATAACTTCTCAAACTCTCTCAAATCTCAAAGGTCAAGAACACTTAGGGTTTCAAAGAAGTTGGTCAATTAGGGCTCTCAAGGGTGATTTCTCTCCATAGTGGTGATACTTTCGGCATATTACTCTTCCCCAAATCTTATTTATGAAAAGCCTGTGTTTAAATGGTTTAATTGTATGGATTTTAATGTGGGTTTTAATATGGTCGAGGGTTTTGGAATGGTTGATCCTTGAATTGTTTTCCTGGTTTTTATGAGTTTTTTATGCATTGAATTGAATGTTTTTGAACTAGTGCATCGGATGGGAATTGGAACGGGGGTCGAGGAATTCCCCTAAATTGTTGTTTTGAACTTGGAATTGGTTTTGAATAATTGTGTTCCCTCAACCCACTTGTGTAAATGATTTTGAACTGTGGAAGTGTCTCTTTGTTTGACTAACACTCTAGAAGACTTGATCAATCCATTGATTTTTCTTTCCATAAATTAGAAGTGAAGACTTCACATTTACATTGTCATTGTCATTGTCAGGGTCAGGAGCAAGTCCTAACTTTGATTGTTTTTGGATTAGTAGAGGTTTTGTGGATATTATTGTGGATTGGGTATTGATGTTGACACTCTTAGACGTCTTTGAGCTTATTTCATTTTATCTTGTTATATGTTCAGAATTCAACTTTTATTAGGTATGTTATGTTCTGTTTGGATAGGCTAAGGGGGGTTCTCCGGTCCTCACTGGACTTGAGATACCAGTCACGGCCAGGCCCTGGTTTAAGTTGTGACAATATTAAAAGGAGGCCACATACTGAGTTCAAAATGAAAATAGTGGGTAATAACGAGAGGCCACATATATGATATACAACAGAGATCATAATCAAATGCCGGACCTAAACAAAACTCAGAGGAACCACAACTCCAAGAACAACAGTAATTAGTACCAAAACTTCCAACTCACCATAACCAGATAACAAACTATAATCGAAACTCATAGTAACCATACGTAATTGTAAAATTAAAACCTAAACCATACCATAACCAATGCCAAATTGTACCAAAATTTACAGTCAATGACAGAATTAAAGTATATGCTAACCTTAAACCATAACTAAAATACATATAAATAACCATTCGCATATCATAATTAAAAAGGGACGAATACAAGGCCCACAACTTAATTTAACTTCCTAAAGTGATAGATGCTATATTATACTAAAAGATAAGATACCAAAATTTACTAGAACGGGGTCTTAACCAGATAAATAAGGCATAATATATATAATATATAGTATGCAAACTACAAGTACTTATCTAAAACTAGCACAATAGTACATAATTACCACAAATAAGCTCAATCTAAAGGTAGGGTAAGTCTAGCCTACCTAGATGCCAAAGCTAAAAAACTTCTCCAAAAAGCCTCTATAAAGTGCCTTATTGGACACGAGCTTGAATAACTAATGTGGATAATTATTTTTCTCTTGACTCAACTCAACACAGAGGCATAGATGTACAAAGAAAATAGAAATTTGTAGGAACATGTTTAACTTGTAGCTGTCAAGTTAGATCTTAACATTTAACTAAGTAATAAATAGGAAACAATGAAGCAACCATTTTCTTAAAACACCTAACTTAACACTAATCCTATTTTAATCTCTGCTACAACATCATGAGTATTTGTTGGCCACCTCCTCCATATACACGTGTGGTAGAGGTGGCACATCACTATTATTTTTATCCCCATACTTATTTTCTCAGATATTGCATAGGTTTATGGTAAAATAAATATAATATTTTGAATATACCATAATTAATAAAAAATTATTTCCAATAAACTTTTTATTATATAATAATAATATTTTAACATTTCTAAATTCACTATTTTCGCTTAAAATATTAATAAGCTATAAACCTATTTATAAAGGAACATAAATATACCATAACTAAAGAATTTATACCTATCAAAAATATTTTAGAAGGGTAATAAATTATATATCTACCAAATGCCAATTTAGATTAAATATGCCATAATATATTTGGTATAACTAAAGTTCTCAAACGAACCACCCGAAAATCGAATTGCCAGTCCCACCAAGTCTTTAATATTTAGAGCAGATATAGAGAATCTCTAGACACCAAAAATGCATGAAAGCAAGGAAAATGACCATGAGGGTCATTACAACATTCACTACTAAAAGGATTTTCGTCCGCAAAAGTAAAGGATAAAGAAATACTTGAAGGCTCAAACAAGTAGGGATATTGAGCGCGCATATCACGCTCAGTCTTCCAAGTAGCCTTCTTAAAAAGATGGTGATGCCACTGAACCTTTACTACTGGTGTGTCCTTAGATTGCAATCGTCTGAAATCTCTAGCCAAAATGGACACTGACTCCTTCTTAAATGCCAACTTATCGTCCAACTGAACCAAGTCCCACCGAAGCATGTGGGACTCATCTGGAATATACTACTGTAACATAGATACATGGAACACTGGGTGTATAGCTGAGAAGGCACAAGGAAATTCCAACACATATGCTACCTCCCTAACTATCTACAAGATCTCGATGGGTATAATATATCTGGGCTAAGCTTGCCTATCTTTCCAAACCTCATCATACCCGTCATGGGCGATACTCGCAGGAAGACCCTATCACCAACTCTGAACCTTACCATAACTCCTCTATCTACTTTGAGTTGCTCATAAACTGTCTTGAATCACCCAAACTTGGCCTAATGAATCGCAAAGCAAATCTGTGCCACGATGCCTAGCCTCTGAATTCTCAAGCCAACAAATAGGAGATTGACATCGCCAACCATACAATGCCTTAAATTAGTCCATCTAAATACTTGAGTGAAAGCTATTATTATATATAAACTCCACCAAAGGTAGAAACTAGACCCACTAGCCCCGAAATCCAACACACAAGCGCAAAACATATCCTACAAAACCTAGATAGTCCGCTCTGACTGTCCATCGGTTTGGGGGTGAAATGCAGTGCTAAGATCAACTTGGGTGCCTAACTCCTCCTGAAATATCCTCCAAAAGCTAGAAGTGAACTGTGAGCCTCGGTTTGAAATAATGGACACGGGTGTGAACCACCTCCTGAATGAAAACATGGTCTAACCTATCGGTACTATAGGAAACTCGAACAGGGATAAAATGTGCAGACCTAGTCAATCAATCCATACTGACCCAAATGCTATCAAAACCATGGGAAGTGTAATGCAACTCATTTATGAAATTCATCGTAACTTGCTCCCATTTTCGCTCGGAAATGGGTAACTATTAAAGCAATCCACCAGGTCTTTGATGCTCGGCCTTTACTTTCTGACAACAAAGAATTCGAGCCATAAACCCTGCTATATCTCTCTCTATACCTCTCTACTAGTAATACTGCCTTAAATCCCTATAAATCTTATCTGTCTCGGGGTGAATAGAGAATCTGGAGCTATGAGCCATGCAAAAAATCAATTAAATCAAATCTTTGATCCATGGAACACAAATACGACCATCAAACCTCAAGACACCCTCAGAATCTAGGTAGCCCTCTTAGACTCACCTCTCAACACCAGTCCCTGAATGCTACAAAGGCTGCTATCCTCAAACTAACAACCCCATATCTATTTCAATAAGATAGATCTAGACTCGACACTTGCAATAATCCTTTGAGGGTCAGAAATATCCAAAATAACCATCAAGTTAGAGTTAAGGACTGGATGTCCAAAGCTAACAGCCGTCGAGAATCTGAAATAAAGGCTAAGCTGCCCATACTCACTAACTTTTGGTTCAAGACGTCTGTTACCATATTCGCCTTATTAGATGGTAGAGAATAGAGATATCATAGTCCTTTAGAAACTTAATCCAACTATGTTGCCTCATATTAAGCTCCTTCTGGGTCATAATAGATCGAAAACTCCAGTGGTCAGTAAATATTTCACAGCAAACCCCATATGAATAATGCCTCTAAATCCTAAGCAGAAATATTACCACTGCCAACTCTAAGTCATGAGTGGGGTAGTTGAGCTCATACACCTTAATCTTCCTGGATGCATATGTAATAACACGGTTGTGTAGATTCAGAACATACCTCAAACCAACACTAAACATATCACAATAGATAGTAAAATCCTCGCCTTCAATAGGAAGAGTCAGAACAGACGCTCGTCTCACAACTTGCTGACCACTAAAATGGGACCTTTTTTCTGGTCAATCTGGTCATAGAGGCTACAATAGAAGAAAAATCTTTAATGAGCCACCTATGTAACCTACCAACCCAACAAAATTGTGAACCTCAGTAGGTGACATAGGCTTAGACCAACTAAAAATAGCCTCAATCTTTGTTGGGTCCACCATAATACCATCCTTGGACACTACGTGTCCCAAGAAAGCTACAAACTTAATCTATAACTCACACTTTGAGAACTTAGCATAAAGATAAAAATCTCTTAAAGTGTGGAGCACAGTCCTCAATTTTTGCTTATGCTCCTCCCTACTCCTCGAATATATCCAAATGTTATCAATAAATACTATCATGAAGGAGTCCAAATATGGCTTGAACACACAGTTCATTAGATTCATAAAAGCTGATGGGGTATTGGTCAACCCAAAAGACATCACTAGGAACTCATAATGACCGTAATGAGTCCTGGAGGTTGTCTTAGGGATGTTCACAACCATAAATCTCAACTAATGGTAACTAGACCTTAAATCAATCTTAAGAAACACTATTTCACCCTAAATATGGTCAAATAAATCATCGATACAAGGCATATAATACTTATTCCTTATGGTCACCTTATTCAACTGCCTGTAGTCAATATACATACATACAAATCCATATTTCATCTTCATAAATAGAACTGGAACACCCCACTATGATACACTTGGTTTGATAAAACCATTACCCAAAATATCCACTACGATATGCTTGGTTTGATAAAACCATTACCAAAAGATCCTAAAGTTGACTATTCAACTCCTTTAGTTCAGTAGGATCCATAGAAATAGGTTGGGTACTTGGCTTTAGGTTATTAATATACTCTAAATAACGCTCAGGAAAAAGGCCAAGTAGGTGTCAGAAACATATCAGAAAACTCAAGAATAATAAACACAGAGCCAAGTGATGGGCTTTCAACACTAACATCCTGAACATATGAAAGAAATGACTCACAACCTCTCAATATCAGTCTTCTAGCTTGAACATAAGAAATAATCCCCATCGACGTACGGCTAACAGATCTCCTGAGGGTATGCCAGACAAGGCTAAGGTAATAGTCTTAGCAAAATAATCTAAAACCATATGATAAATAATATAGACGGTCCATGCCTAGAATCACATCAAAATCTACCATATCTAGGATAATGAGATCAATCTGAGTATCAAAATTATGAACAACTACTAAACAAAATCTATATACCTGATCCACTTTTAAAGAATCACCTACAGAAACAGCTATACACAATGGCACGAATAAGGACTCTAAACATAAACTCATTTGCGATGCAAAATAAGTAAAAACATATGAAAATATGGAACCAGGATCAAATAAAATAGCATGCCACATACGGATTGAGCTTAAGCATATGGCACTATAGGCATTGAAAAGGCTAAATTTTGAGTGGTGTGATGCAACAAAATTAAGGTTGATCAAGGTGAATGAGTTGGATGAATTCCGACTTTGTGATTATGAGAGCTTAGCCATATATAAAGAAAGGATAAAATTGTACCATGACAAGAAGATCGATAAGAGAATATTCAAACCTGGTGATTTCATCTTGTTGTACAATTCAAGACTACACTTGTTTCTTGAAAAGGTGAAATCAAGATGCACTAGACCATTCACTGTGGTTAAGGTGTTCCCATATGGTGCTATTGATATAAAACGTGATAGTGTTATCCCATTTAAAGTGACAGGGCAGCAAGTGAAATACTACATGGGAGACCAGGAAAAAGTCAAAGTTATGCTGAAATAGACCTTGGTGAAGTCTGAGTATCCATGGGAACTGAGTATTGCCGCGATAGTAAATCAAGAATTGTTTGGGAAGCAACCAAAGGTATTTTATTGTTTGTATTTATATTGCGTGATTGATGTCGGATCTCTACACCTATGGTGCCACAGGTATGTTCCTAACTCTCTTGTTTGGTAGCGGTTTGACTCGGTGAGGATAATACAGGATTTTTAGTTGGGGGTGAGGTTGATTGTGGTTCTTGGTGTCCTCTTGGGGGTTTTGTTATTGTGCCTCTTTTCCCCAAAGTCTTGTTCCTTGTAAAGCCAGCATGTTTAGGTGTATCGTATTTAGTATTGTGTTGTTTTTGTGTAATTGGGATATTTTTAAGTATTTAGGATAGTAGTCATGTTTTAATTGACTTTTGATACTCATTCAAAAAGTTGTGTTCTAGAACTGCGTGAATATATATAGGTATGAACTTTGTGGATCTCCTTTAGGATTAGGGAAATGATATATTGCATGAATTAGATAGGTAGTAACGTGTTATATTGACTCTGCCATATGTGTATGAGCTACTACCGAGTTTTCTTTGTGTGTCGAATTCAAAACTTACCTGGTTAGTGTTGCCTAGGTTGTAGGATATTGGTTAAGAAAGTATCATAGGTTGTTTTTTATTTCAGTCCACTTTTAGCCTAAATGATCTTCCATGTGTGAATTGTATCCCTTGATCCTTGTTTTGAGCCTTATAGCCTATTTTTATTATTTCACTATTCACCTTCCCATTTATAGTAAAACGAACCTATTTTGGCTCTATTCCTCCTTGGACATTGTGCACCTCAACTCAGGCATAGGGCTGGGTATGGTAAAAAATAAAAAAAAGGTTGTGAAATGGGGAGGAAAAAAATAAAAGAATAAAGAAACCACACCTAGCCTGAATGTGCATGAAAGAATAAAAATGGATAAATAAGGGTGGAAATAAAGTGAAAAATGATTAATAAGTGAGACCCCAAGGTTAGTGTAGTGTCAAAGAGTCTTAGCCACTTGATATATCCATATGTACTAAACCATCCCCAAGCCTACATACAAACCGAGAAAAGTCCTATAGTTATCCTAACTTGATTATCTGAATGCTAATGTAAAGAAAATAAGGCAAGCCTATGGTATTTGACATGCATTGATCAAAATTTCTCTTCTAAATGTGAGTGTTGACTGTCTCTGCATTGACATGAATGATTTCGTATGAGTGAGTGGGACATTCTTGCTGTGTGGGCACTTGAGTCATATATTGCTAGCTATTTGCTTTTTTCGGGTAGTGTAACTTGTATATATGAGTGGTTGTTTGTTGCTAATGTAATTGTCATACCTTGATCACATTGTGTCACATTATTGTGCTTCATGTTCATACACAGTTGGTTTTTAAAAATAAGATTGGAGGGGGATGTTGTGTTTTAAGCTATAAAAGTTGACTGACTGCCTTGAATAACTATGTTTCACTTAGTTAAGCGTTGTTTTTGTTTTTGTTGTGTTTTGTTGCCTGAGGACATGAAAACGTTCTAAGTTGAGGGTGTTGATGTACTACAGAAATATAGCACTTTTTCCACTTAAAACAAGGAAAAAATGCAAGTTGCTGAGGTTATTTTGTTAGATATGATGCCTTTTTGGTATGTTTTGCAGGAAATCATGTTTTGGATGATAAGTTTGTAAAAAGGTGGGAAAAGGTATCTTTTTCCATTTTTTGAGCAATTATAGATGTTCAAGATACTTTCCAGCTTGATCGTGATCAAAGCATGTTCGAGAATTGAAGAAGAGCTAAAAAGATAACTCCTGGCACCTACTAAGTCAGCCTAAGGACCGCATGTAGGACCTAAGGACCGCAGATAGGAAAATAAAGTGCCAGAAGACCAAATATCGAGAGCTGAACTTGCAAGATTTTTGACATCCAGTACCTGCGCCCAGGGCCCAGACCGTAGGTACTACCTATGCTCGGTACCAGACTGCGGGTCCGAACCACATGTGGCCACTGACCCTGTTTTCTCCTATTTCGTTTGGACTTTAGTTTTAGGGTTTCCTCATGTACTATAAATACCCTTTATGTGTTTCTTAGTAGGAGTTACGCACTTTTGATATTCATAAACATATTTTGATTCCAAGATCCAATTTTGATCTTGGGATTTACGTGTACTGACCTCAGCTGATTTATTCAGTAATGGTTGTGGGTTTTTACAATTCTTATCATTGTGATTTCATCTATGGTTTCAACTATGAATGATATCAATTTCTTCACTATTATGAGCATCTAAACCCATATCTAGGGTCGTGGAAAATCTGGCGGATTGCCGAAGTAGGGAAAGTGTGATTGTTGAATAGAACCGATACCGATTGCATGCATTGAATTATCTTCACTATAATATATTTCTTAGCAGTGTCCAACATTAAGATCCCGCCTATATTATTGCTACTTACTCCAAAAGAGAAGTAGTGTTTAGGAAAAGATAAGGACAATAATAATTTGGAGTTTAGATGTTGATCCATGCTACTAGGTATTATCTATGTAAGATGGTTAAATTTTATCTAATAACTAGAGACTCAAAAGGTAATAGTTAACTGGGATCAAGATAAGGGTTAGTAAGGTGACATCCTGAGACTAAAAAAATAAAGGGTGAAATCTGTCTACTCATCCAAAAAACTATATATGGTACATAACTTATAGATTCTGCATGCAAGGTATCGTGTTGGTTCAACAAAGCATGATAAGCCTACGGAGTTGAGAAGCCTTAATGAACATAATCTTAGTGTTCACTAATACTGATCACAACAGTAGTTGATAGTTACTTTTTGTTCGATATTTTTATTCAAATCCCCCATTTACTTTTCTAATTCTTTCCCGTCAATTACAACATCTGAAATCTACGAGTCCATATATTCTCTTGGGATTCAACCCTAACCTTTATTGGGTTACTATATTTTTATAGAGATAGTATCATTATCTTATAGGAGGTGTTATTTAAACGTCATCAACTTTATAATTGTTGTGCATGTCGAATCTAGTAAGATAAGTATCTCCAACCACCTCTCGGCACCCTTTGGTGAATTTCACTCATCTCTTCTTGGTCTCAGAGTGTCGTCTTACAAACCCTTACCTTGGACCCCAATTTCAACTATCTCCTCTCAGAATCAGATTGATTAGATATAAGAAAAGCATCTTAAAAAGATATTACAAGTAAGCTTATTAACCCCAAATAAATTTCCTTTTCCCAATTTTACCTCCCTCTCAGGTTTGTAGTGAATACAGGCTGGGTCCTAACATTTGTAACTGTTAAGACAACAATAAACTAAAAAAAAAAAAAACACATGCATCAACAATAATCTAGAAGGATTGAACACTTCCCCTACTTGTTATATAGCCAGGGTTCCCACAACCCTAGCTAACGGAGATTAGCCGCTCATAGTTCTGTAACTATTAAAGGAATTCATATTTAAAAACATTCAACAATCATAAAATAATCAACAAGTAAAAACGCAAATCTTCAACTAAATTAATAACTAAAATCAATACAAAGTAATTCCAAGAAAAAATTTGGATATCAAAATCAGAATATCCATTTGTGAGTATATGGAGTGTGTAAACTAAATACAAAATGACAATAGGGTACTTATAGAATACAAGGAAAACCTAAGAAATCAAATCCCGAATGAAAAAGGAACAATAAAGTCGATGGCCACGTACAATGGTCATATACGGACTGTAGTTGCACATACGGACTGTATGTGGTCCTATGTATGTGACTACCCTACCATATTAGATTTTGCAACTCTTTGGACTTTGTACTTTTGCACATATAAAGGTTACATACAGACCATATGTGGAACTTTTTATGTCCTAGGCTTAAGAAACTGAACTTGCAACTCTCTGAACTTTTTCTCCAAGGACATATGTTGGCACATACGAACCATATGTGGCACATACGGGCCGTATGTGGTATTTGTAAGTGGGAGAGTTGGCTTTTTCCTGCGCTTAGCCTCTGGATTTTTAGTTCTTCAACATACTTTGCTCACATATGCCATATAAGTAGAATATACACCCAAAATTGTATTTGTATGTACCTAAAAACTTCAAATTTCTCTTTTTTTCTTCAGATTTGCATCCAAAATCTAGTTTCCTATAAAACATACCTAAAATACATCATATCTAACAGAACAACCTAACAAAAATTGCATATTTTCATCGCTTTAAGCGTCTAAAGTGCTATATGTATATAGCACATCAACACCCACAACTTAGAACACTTCCATGTCCTTAGGCAACACAACAAAACAAAACAAAATATGACACTTTACTAAGAGAAACTGAGATATCCGAGGCAGTCAATCAACACTTAAAGCTCAAAACACATTACCCTATCCCATTTTAACCTTTCAAAACCAACTGTGTATAAACATGAAGCACTACGCTATGCCATAAGGGGATCAAGATATGGCATTACATTGGCAACAGACAACCATGCATATATATAAGTCAAACTACCCAAATAAGTAAGCAGCTAGCAATATGACTCATGTGCCCTCACAACAAAGAAGTTCCCCTTACTCGTATGAAATAATGCATGTTAATATAGGGACACTCAAGAGACACCCACACTTAAAAAAAATTCCAATCAATGCACATCAAATAACAAAGGCTTGCCCTTATTTTCATTACCTAAGCTTTCAAAAAGTCAAGTTAGGATCATTATAGGAGTTTATTCAGCTTGTAATGTAGGCTTGGGGGGCAGGTCTGATACATATGGATATCAAGTGGCTAAACCTCCCTGACACTACACCAACTTTGGGATCCACAATTTAACCAATTTCCTTTTATTCCACCCTTATTTCTCCCTTTTATTCTCTTATGCACATTCAGGTTGGGTGTGATTTCCTTTATTCTTTTTTTCTTTTTCACAATTTTTGTTTTTTTTCTTTTTTCTACCACACCTAGCCCTATTAATGTTTTTCCTTATCTTACCCTTCTACATATCTACTTTACATCACATACCCTTATGATAACCACCCTCACCTTAGGTGATTTTTCTAAGTTGAGGTGCAAATATTTCCAAGAAAGAACAAGGCCAAAATAAGGTTTATTATAACACAAATGGGAAGGTGAAAGGTGCAACACGAAAAATAGGCAATATAGGCTCAAAAATAGAGATCAAGGGATATAATTCATACATAGAAGGTCATTTAGGCTAAAAGTGGACAAACATCAAACATAGCCTATGATCCTTTCCTAACAAACTATCCCACAACCTAGGAAAGACTAATCGGACAAGTTTTGGATTTAACACACATTGAGAACTAAGTAGTATTGCATACACACATGGCACAGAGTCAATATTACAAGCTACTACCTATCCGATTCATACAATTGTTAGTAAATAATTATTATGTCCCTAATCCTATTACCATACAAGATCCGCAATGGTCACACATATATACATTCACACAGTTCTAAAACATAACTTTTTAGAGGGGTATCATTTTTCTCAAAATCAATCAATCAAAAATATGACAACTGTCCTAAACACTTAAAAATATCCTAATGACACAAAACCACAACAAAATATGAAACAAAACACAATACAAAACAAATTTTAACCTAGACATATTGGTTCTACAATCATACTGTAGCCTACAGGAAAAAAGCACGGTAGTAAAAACTCATAGCCGCTAGAGTATACCCCCACCCTAACTAAAAGACTATGTATTGTCCCCAATGTACTAAAGTAATATAAAAAAGGGGAATGAGGACATACCTAGGATGCACTAAGTGTCCGTGTCATGATCTTCCCCAAATAGGGGCATATTCATTAGTGGAGCCGGTGGTGGCGGCGGTGCACTACTGGAAGATGCACCTATTTCTAGCAACTTTTAAATATGTGCATAACCCTGACATAGCAGCTTTGTGGGCAGCATCCCATCGAGCCTCTATCATCTCTAGACTAGTCCGGACCCATGGATAGATCTGCCCATATAAAGTAGCCACCTCGGTCTTAATATTGTATAATCGAGCTTCGGTGGCTCATTGACTATCCACTAAGCTCTGTAAAAAGTCATGAGATACAATAGTCATTGTCACGCCCTATTTCGAACTGATCAAAATAGCACACAACATATGGTGACCTGTGTCGTGACTCTTGGGTTTTAAAAATTATTTTTTAGAGTCGCCATCTAACTTTTTAGGAAAATCAGGAAAAATCATTTTTTTTATCACAAAAACTCTGTTTTAGTCTATCAAGAACATTTTGAGATTCTGAGTAAGGGTTTTGGTTACTCGAGGGGAAGGTGTTAGGCACCCCTCAGAGCCTATCCGAAGATAGTCCTTACACCCCTCAGAGCCTATCCGAAGATAGTCCTTACACTTAGTTTAGAAAAATATTAGGAAAAAATTTTTATTCCGTTTTTTGCTTAAAACAGCGATAAGAAAAATTTTGTCATTATTTTTTATTACTTAGAAGAAAATTTAAGGTAAAATAAACATGATGCTACCATGTACAAAGAAGTAATATAATTATCGCAAAATATATGTATGAGTATTTTTTAAATACGAAAAGGGTAGTAATGAAATTTACACACATAAGAAGGTGCAAAATCTTACAATTCTATTTAAGACATGTGAAGTTTAAGTGTACGACTAGAATATAAACAAATATATTTTTCATGACGTGAAAATTTATTTGCGAAATGTATATTAAGAGTATGTGAAAAAATATATGAAGGATTAAGCATGGGTTGAGACTAACCAAAAAAAAAATAATAATATAATGCAAAACCTGTGAAATTGTTTAAGCCCTCATCATCATCATAATCATAATAATAATAATAATAATGACGATAATTGCAGTATAGATAATAACGACAATAATAGCAATATTGGTGATAATAAGAAAAATTATCATGGTAGTATATAAAATAATTTACCTTGCACGTGGTAGCAAATGAATATATATACCTCGCATTTCTATCCTGAAAACTCGAACAATGTAAAAAAAGAATAAAGTGTAGTGCAAAACATTAGAATTATTTATTAGAAAAAATATGTTAAAATTAGTAGGTGAACCCTTTTAAAAAAACGTAAATTTAGTGATGTGTTTTCCTATTAGTTTTGAAAATTTTATTTTTATTGTTCTATTTTAAGCAAAACATGGTGGTTATCCTGTTAACTTTATTTAGACATATTGGCTAAAAGAATTACCTGAGCACGTTAACATATATATTTTTAGCAATAGTCATGCGATTTGCGAAAATCCATACGCTAAAGCTACTTCTAAGGTGACTAACGAAGAACAAAGCTACACAGATTCAATAATCAAATAAAGTTATCGTACGTAAACTTAACAACAAGAGTTAGTAATAAAAATAAAATAAAACTCAACATAACAACATAAATTAATTCTAAAGGCGATAAAAAATAATAAACTCGATTTAGGAGTTTAGGGTCCTAATTTGCAGGACTCGAGGCTCTGCGATCCGAATGTGTTTGACTCAATGCTTGGGACAAAGACAAGTTTCATTATGCAACTCCAACTCCTGAATTAGATACTTTTTTAAGTTCAAATAAATAAATAAGGCATGAAGTAGAGTATAAAACATAGAGCATTCATACAATTATATTTGTGGTCACAGGGGAAGACATGCTACCATTATTCATCTCGTTAGTTGTTACGAAAAAACTTTACTGTCATGGGCATCAAGAGAAATTAATTCAATATTCACAGATTAAATGTCGGACAAAGAAACACTACAATAGTCCAAATCAACATAATTCCTTTTACCGATGTTGGGGGGGGGGGGGGGGGGGCGAATGTTTTTGGAAAAATAATTGAAAAGATATGATGGAAATTGAAATATTTATCTTTATCCAAAACAAGAAATAATAAGCTCCTCCTTCAAATCATCTACTTTAAAAGCAAATTTCTCACACCATGATGGGTTTAAACATTTCTTCACAAATTTACTCCTAAACTTCGGTTTCCCTAATGACAATTTCATGTATGGGTTACTAAACCCATTAGGATCAGTAGCTGGTATGTTCCTTACTTCAATAACTCTAACTAAAAGCTTCATATTTCTTGCCAAGAAAAAATTATAAAAGAAAAACACATAACCCCACTTTCTTAACTAAGCAAGTAAACTTCAATTTTTCATTGATCATGAACATAAATCCCACCTTCTAAAAAATGAAACCAATAATTGATCAAATGGCCTTAACTATAACTATGAACAACCAAGAAAGAATAATCAAATGACCTTAACTATGAAAAATACCAAGATTAAATTTTTATTGAACAAGAACAACAGAATACCTTCTAAAGCTCAAAACAAAATTAATAACCCATTTTGATGAAATGACCTTAACAATTAATAACTCACTATTAATAACTCAAAGAGTAAAAAATTAAAATTTTATTGAATAAGAATAAAAAAAAGTACCTACTAAAGCTCAAAATAAACACGAGAGGGCATCAGGTATTAATAACATATAAGGCAAAAAGATAAGTTAGAGACTATTTTTTTTATTTGAGAGAACAAAACCAAGAAACTAAATGACCTTAGAAATAGAGGATAATGAACTACGTTATCTTTATAGTTGCTTGTTGTTCCTTAGTTATCGCAAGATGAAATAAACAAAATATACTTATATATTTATTACGTTTTCAACATGTCAAATTACACATGGACCAGTTTTTCTTCTTTTTCGTAAAACAAACTCATGAAATTTCTTGTAAAACTTACATAAATCCTAACAAGTTTATCTCTAATTAGTAATTACTATCTCTACTCTTTGCTAAATTACACATAATCCCTTATTTTGAAATTTTTTGAATAATTAATTGGCAGCCCCAAGATTAAAAAAATCATGCCCTAGAATTAATTTCACCGAAAAAAATGACAATGCCAACACGGGCTCAAGACCTCGACAAATCCATTTTAAAATACTAACCTAATCGGAAATCACACATCCACCCATTTCCGAGATTTCATTAAACAAAGAAAGGAAAAATAAAGATTAGATTCATATCAAATATAAAAATACACGTGAGAATCAAATATAAAAACACACGTGAGAATTCAAATTGAGAAGTATTCGCCAAACATGAACACCAAAGCTCAGCTAACATACCCTTTTAATAAGATTGAGATTACAATTATCCGGTGCCCATGTGGGAAGCCATGGAGACTCAAATAACTTCACAAACTTATTCATTCAACGATGGTTAAGACAATAAAATGCACATTCAACTTGATATACAATGATCACATGATTAAATCTAAGAAAATAATGCTTGTTACATATGGGTTAATGACCTATGACTCCAATGGCTATAACCCATTCTTAGTATTAGTAAAAAAAAAACCTCAAATACTAAGGAGAAACAAGACACTGAACCCAAACATTCAAAGTGATAACCATGGTCCCTTCCCCATGAAACTGCAACTACACGTGACGTTATGTAAACATCTCATAAAAAGGAAAAGACGCTCCCTATATCCACAGATAAAAGAAAACGTATTTTGAAACCGGACAAGAACATCACTTGGGGTTATATGGACAACCATAAATTTTAGAATAAATCACGTTTTGAGACTTGATTTCACAATATCATGGTCAAAATTAAAGAAAAGAAAAAAATCTTTAACCATTTGTTGGGTTGTACATTTAAGTACGATCCAGACGTCTAGTGTCAAATAGCATTTACCCTCGAAATCCAAACAACATGGTGATGATGTGGGTTTAATAAGGCCTAATAAAAAACTATATCCGCAACCAAACTCGATTCATGACACAAATAAACATAAAAACACAAACCAAAAAGTAACCGAGCGAGAAAGCAACACTTTCCGCATTTTTTTAAGTTATCCTGATAACGATGAAGAAATAACAAGGTACAAAAATATTAAAGACTCACATACATCAGCCCGCACAATCAAAAAAAGGAAAAAGATCACATTCACGAGTCTGATTCAAAGACAATAAATAATATACCACAACCAAATTGTAAAGCAACAAAGTCGCATCTTTATGTGCAGTTAGTTTTGGAATCAAGACGACATATATTTGATAGTAAAAACTCTCATTTCCAACCCAGTTCTAAAAATGAATTAAGGCGGCCTTAACTTGATAAAAAGACCAAAATCTATTTTCCAAAAACCAACCACTACCAAACTTGATCGGGATTCACAAAAGAGAAAATCTATTTTGAGCTCTTGTTTTGTCCGCAAAGGTGATGAAAAACATCAATAACACAATTCAAAAATGCAGTGAAATCACACACTCACACACCAAAATAAAGAGAACGAAAGAAAGATGAGAGTGAACGAATAGGTCAAATCTGCACCTTATTGGGAGCAGCCAAACTGGAGCTTTCTCGTCAAGGCTTTGACAACAAAGTCAACTCCAGAACCTTATCTTTCCTAATTTTTCTCCCTCTTTTTGATTTTTTTTTTTTTGTAAAGCCCTTTTTCCCAATCTTTTCCTTGACCCCCCAAATCTTCCCCCATCAAACCTCTTTTCTTGGCTATTTATTGACTAAAATTTGGACTTTAAAGTTTGAATTTGAATCAAATTTAAGAAAACATGGGGGGGGGGGGAGATTCAAAATTTGAACCCCCCAAACTTCTGCAAACGTCCAACTTGGAAGCCATCACTGACGTATTTAATCAAATGTTGACTTTCCCACACCAAAATAGTGTTCTTTTTGCAATAACAGTGGAATGAACAGTCGATAGGTAATGGATTTGAAAGATTTTGAACCCCTTGCCCTGAAATAATGTTGACTTCTACTGTTCTTTGTAGTTTTTTTAGGGCAGGGGATGGGTTACGCAGAGTAATGGTTGGAGGATAGATGAGAGAGAGAGGAGAAGGGTAAACAAAGTTTGCCGTTGTTGCAAATTTTGAGGAAAGAGATGACAGAGACTTACGCGATTTCTTGAGAAGTAGGGAAGCACGCGTAATTAAGTTTTAACATAAGAAGACATGCATCTTATTAGGGATGGAAAACAACTATTTATTTGTACTCTTTGTTGACTAAAATATGGACCGTTTGATTGTTTGATCGGACGATCCATGTTTTAATATAAGAAAAAAATAAATTATAAATTATATATATGGATAAATATAAAGAGTCGACTGAAAAGTGTCTATTTTTTTATCCTTCCAATTTAATCGGAGCAGTTAAAAATAAATATCCATAAAATAAGAAATGCTAAAGTAATAATATATATATATATATATATATATATATATATAGAGAGAGAGAGAGAGAGAGAGAGAGAGAAATAAATTTATGAAAAATTTGATTTGAAATTGATTATTTTTTGGTCCATTCGATCTTTGATCGGAAGGGTCCGAATTTAATTTAATAAGAAACGAGGGGAGAAAAAATAAATACGTAAATAGATAGATAGTTAAACAAATAAAAATAAATTATATATATATACACATATATAAAAATAACTAAAAATTTTGGAATCCTTTGGATTTAAAATAAATCGATGAATTAGATTAAATTGTATCTGTTGTGGTGGAAAGACGAAGCGGACATAAGAATTATACCAAATTTTGAACTAACTTTTGGGCTCCTGGCTGAAATTCATAAAATAAGAGTTGAGTTCGAGTGAAATAAAAAATGAAATTGGATTGTTGTCGGCCCGAATGCTCTTTTCTACTGGAATTAGTTTTATCGATACTCCCTGTTATCCAAAAATAATCTTAGTCTAACGTATATAAATTATATAAATAATTTAATATAAATGTCTAATTATATATATATTTTCATTAACAAAAATATATGTGTATGTAAAAAATAAGAATATAAAATATATATGATATCACCTAGAAATAATATTAGAAAGAATGCGAATGTAATTATCGAAAGATATTTTTATTTTATTTTATTTGATAAAATATTTAATCATATTTGATTGAAATATTTTATATTATGATAAATAAATAAACCTCCTTTTATTTAAAAATTAGTAGAAATATATATATATAAATATGAATTTTATTTATATTTAATTTTTGTAATTTATTTAGGGCCAAGGAGCACCGGTAAAAAATAATTACAGAAAAAGGGGTGTGCCAAAAATTGGGTGTCAATAGTTTCCCTTGAGTGACCAAAGATTTATGTGAAAATTTTTGGGCAATCGCGTTGACGTAAACAATTTTATCTCGGGTAAAATAAAAATTATTTGCAATATTATGGTCGGGCTCCAATTTCTGAGCTGCCTAAATATCTCTAGTTTCATGAGAAGTCAGGTCATTTGTAGTTCGAATCATAGTAAAATTTTGATAAATATCAAAATTTGCCCTAGTGTAGAATTATGGTGACATTGAGTTCCTTCGAGGATGATAACAAATATTTCAGCACGAATGAATTGGATATGGAATTATCCCTCAATGATTGTTTGGGGTAGATGGGTATGAGAAGACGTTGGATAGCGATATCCACTGAGGATTTTGAGAGAAAAGGGGATTGTGGATTTTAAAAAATTTCCCCAGTGTCAGATTAAGACAACACTGGATGATGACACTAAAAAATTATAAAAAAATGAGAGTTTTAAGTTGAGTTGAGTTGAGTTTATTCGCCAGAATCCTTGATGTAGCTAGGGATGCTTGACATTCCGCTAGCTTGCCCCAGTTTGCTGCTAAGAGGGTAGTTTCACATTGTATTGCATATTCCTGGAAAACAGGTAAAAGAGGTAAAAAGTACCTATTTTTTCAAAAATTGTAAATTGAAATTGTAATGTAAAGAGTGGAGTTGAGATATTCAAACTAGCATTGTCTCAATTTGTGGAGGCCTCCGATTGGCGGGGCAATAACTGAAATGTAAATAGCCTCCATCAGCTGAGCAGTTGCTTGAAAGTAAAATCCTCCGTTGGCTAAGTAGTAACTGAAATGTAAATAGCCTCCGTTGACTGAAATATAAATAGCCTTCATCAGCTGAGTAGTTGCTAAAATATAAATAGTCTCCGTCGGCTGAACAGTTATTGAAATATAAATAGCCTCCGTCGGCTGAGCAGTTGTTGTAATATAAATAGCCTCCGTTGATTGAAATGTAAATAGCCTTCGTCGGCTGAGCAATTACTGAAAGGTAAATTGCCTCCGTCGACTGAGCAGTTGAGAAGTAAGCGCCATCTGACTAGCAAGTAGTGTTTGAAAAGTAAAGCCTCCGACGGCAGAGGGTCGCTTTGCTTGCTTAAGTACAATCTTTGAAATGTGAAACTCGATTTTGTTTGCTTATGTACAGTCCTCAAAATGTAGAAGCTCGACTTGTTTGCTTATGTACAGTCTTCGAAATGTGAATGCTCCACTTTGTTTTCTTATATACAGTCCTCGGAACACGAAAGCTCAATTTTTATTTTCTTATATACAGTCCTCGAAATATGAATGCTCTACTTTTGTTGAAGTTAGATGACATTCCCCGATTTGTGGGGTTGTTTGCCGCAGTTAGATGAAGATTCTTCAATTGCAGAATTTATTTGACGCAGTCAGGTAGTTATCTCCAATCGACAGAGTTTTGTTGCAATTTTCTTATAAGGTTCCTTTGTCTTCAATCTTTATCCGGATCTTGGATGCACCTGCAAAAGAATTGACATTTCTCAAAGCTGGTGAGGATTAGTATCAATGTAAGTCAAGATAATAAAGTATGGAAAAAATATTTGGCTCATGTCATCGTGATAATCTGCATGATTTCCTTGATCCTGTCCCAAAGCGTGACTTGATGCCGTCTTCTAATTCCTATTTTTCTACGCTCAAAGAAAAATTCTTAGTTGGGAGGGGGTGTTGATTTGTGTCGACTTGGGGATCCTAGCTTTGTTTATGGAATTCTCCAACACTTCCTTGGTTGCTCGATTATTCCCAAAGCTAGAGTCTCAATAGGTGGGAAAGTAGAAAAGTATAGTGAAAAATACATATATGTATTTATGTTTTCGCAAATATATTACGTATATATAGTAATCCTTTATTGTTTTTATATTATGACACATTCGAAAATCCGTTAAGCCTCCATTTGTTGATCGCGACCATGTAGCCTTATCCTTTAGGTGGAGCTTCTATGATTGTCGATGCTACGACGATTCTGGTGGCGAGATCTCTTTATATTCTGAGGCTATAATATGAGCAAAGGGGATTTCCCTAAAGGTAAGATCGAACCTTTCAGGTTTTTTGCGTATTCTCGAGAATAAGAATCAGGTTTATCATAGTTCAAGGGCAGAAGTGAAAATATTGAGTGTAGTGACCGAGCCTGACTTAGGCTTCCTACGTATCCCAAAAATAGGAATCAGGTCATAACATAGTTCAATACAAAAGATAAAGTAAAATAATGTAATGACCGGGCCTGACTCAGGCTGCCTACGTATCCAAGTGGAATCAGGTCAGGCCATAGCTCAGTACAATGAAGAGGTAAAAATATGAAGGGACCGAATCCGATGAGAATTGCCTACATGTCCTGCTGTGGGAAATCAGGTCGGGCGTAGTTCTGAATATATGAAAGGATAATGTTTTGGGTTTTTCTAAGGGATACCGAACCCAAATAGAGAGGTGGAATGGCAAAACGGACATGGGAATTATACCGAATTTCAAACTAACTTTTGGGATCCTGGATGAAATTCATAAAATAAGAGTTGAGTTCAAGCGAAATAAAAAAATGAAATTAGATTATTGTCGGCCCGAATGCTTTTTTGTACTGGAATTAGTTTTATCGATACTCCCTGTTATCCTAAAATTATTTTAGTCTGATGTATATAAATTATATAAATAATTAAATATAAACGTCTAATTATATATATTTTTTCATTAACCAAAATATATGTGTGGGTAAACAAATAAGAATATAAAAATATATATAATATCGCCTAGAAATAATATTAGAAAGAATGCAAATGTAATTACCGAAAGATATTTTTATTTTATTTTATTTTCTAAAATATTTAATCATATTTGATTGAAATATTTTATATTATGATAAATAAATAAATAAATCTTCTTTCATTTAAAAATTAGTAGAAATACATATAAAAATCTGAATTTTATTTATAATTAATTTTTGTAATTTATTTAGGGCCAAGGAGCATCAGTAAAAAATAATTAGAGAAAAAGGGGCGAGCCAAAATTGGGTGTCAACAGTCATACCTGAAGCAATAGTTGTAGTGGATGGGCGAGGGGGCACTGAAGATGCATCTACTAGCTTTGAAATAGAAGCCGGGGCTGATGTAGAAGTAGTTGGTGTCCTCTCACCCTGAGTGCTCAAATCGGGGGCCTCTCTCAGATCCCCCCATCTCAAGATCAACACTAAGTCCCATATCACCTCTCTGTGTCTCAATCGACTTTGTAAGCACTAATGGGCCCTCAGACTGGGCCAAAAGTACTGTAGTTGGTACATGTGTTGCATCCTTCATCAACCTAGTATGTGTTATGGCCATCGCATATACTCTCTCATCAACTCCTAGTATCTCAGGCACATTGGCCTCATTGCATAGTCTCTGGATCAAGCGTGGGAATGGTAGAGTCATTATCTCATTGAAAGCTCTCTCATGAATCTCATGCCAGATAATAGCTATAAAGTCAATGTCATATCCGGCCATCATACTAGCAACAAGAGCAGCTCCATCCTAAGTAATACATTATCTGCAGCAGTCAAACACAATCTAAATTGTAGCAACATCCACCAGAATATCGCACAAATATCAGTGTTGCCTTCTAATCATACCGTGCCCCTAAATCCAAGGGGTCTTATCACTAGAGGTGAAATATATCCAGTAATCCATCCTTCCACTTGTACTCTCTCACACTTATGGTCAGCATCCCGTATAATATGTCTGTCTAATATAGATCATACTCTATTGTAGATGTTGGTGCAACTTAATCTAGCCTAAAGAGAACTCGACAGATGGTCGTCGCTGATATGTCAACCATGACCCCTATAACTAGTGTCTGCTCAAGCTGTGGCTGATCAACCTACCTTAAAATATTCTTTTTGGGCATAGTCAAAGCCACAGTGACATAGTATGATGTATAGAATTCCCGCACCAATGTCGTAATGTAAGTGCCTAGGGGTCTGGTCATCCACCCTAGCTAAATTTGCTCAAAACCTACCTGTAGCTATGGTTCTTCGGCCAACCCTAATAAATAAATCTATCTTTCCTTATAAATAACCCTCTTGGACCAATCAGTCTTTCTTAAAATATGGTTGTCCTTCTTAAATATGGTCTGAAGTCCCCCCCCCCCCCCCCCGCACATACCACCTCGAGTTCACCTCATCAATAGGCTCCTCCGAGATATATGTGGAGTCAAAAGTCTGACCCTGCTGAGCTGGTGCCTATGAATCAAAAGCTGGCGCCTAGAGGGAAGCCTAATTTGTACCCTTATCAAATGGGGTACTGTAGATGACTGCTCCTTATATGTTGCATCAGACTCATCTTGGGACCCTTCCTCAGACTGAGGATCTTGTGTAACTGTTACTAGTGTTGACTCAGAATCTGCCTGCTCCTCATTATCATTATTATCTCCATCATCAGACTGGGCAGGGTATGGTGGTAATGTTCGGGATGTCTTCATCCTTGACCAACATAGGAACTCAATAGCCTCAGCCTTTGTCATAAATCGAGTGAAAGCTAGACGCTTGCCCCACTATGATTTTTCTGCAATTTATACCCCATTTTGGCTATAATAATAACCTCAGCAGTATCCTATTTTTTACCCTTAGTCATTGGTCCTGTCGTTCTGGCTGGGCTACTTTGGTCCGGGCTACTCTGTTCTGGGAAAATGAGTATTCCTCTTTCAGGCTACTACTCGGAAGAGTCAACCTATCGCCTAGATGCTAGGGATTTCTTCTTTGAATCCTTAGGAGCCATGTGTACCTGAAAAAATATGAGTTAACATTAAACAAATAATGAGGGACTGCAAAAGTTAAATAAAAACTCAAAGTTTGAAAACTTCAATTTTTTCTTCAATTTTCACACCCTTCTAACTTATTCGCAATCCCAACAAGTCCAATCTGCACTAATATACCAAGAATCATATTTTTCAATTCAAACTAGCATGCCAAACTTTTGGTATTCCTCTACTTGTTCAAGTTCAAATTCTGTATTAGGGCATAATCTTAGAATTTAATTCAAGATTAAAGCCCTACATTAAAATTTAGGCTACTTCAAGGATCCTACGTATAAGCATGATAGTTTCTACATATTTTGCATTAAAATAAACATATCAACTTTCTTTTTTATCATTTAGATCAAAATACCACTATTAGGAGCCAAGAAAGTTACCTTTTCCTTGAGAAACCGAAAGTGAACTATGAAGAAGTGAAAAGAAACCCAAGATTGAACTTTTATTTAGTGCTTTAGGACAAGTTGGTACCATGAACAAGTATTAATTTAGCCTTTACTTTTGTGTGGGAACGTGGGTAGTTTTAAACTTGAGAGGGAATTTGAGTTTTTAAGAATAAAAAGGAATTTTAAGAGTTTTGTAAGTGAGTAATAAGTAAATAGGGCTTGAATAAAGAGGGGGGCGGTTTAGGGTTTAATTAGAAATTGATGGGCCAAAAATTTTAAACAAAATTTGGGCCCACAGCTACCAACTTACGGTGTCCACATACGGGCTATATATTGTACATACAATTTGTATGTGCCCAACCCACCGTATGTTGGTCAAAAATTTTGACCAAGTTCCTTGCTTTCTGTACTTTGTATTTCGACACTTATTTTACTACTTGCAAGATCGTAAATGGTATTTTTGATCCTACAACTATTTTCGTAGGTTAAAGACCAAAAATTTCCCAGAAAACTCTCAAAATTCCATCTTTTCAAGTTAAGCACAACTTACCCGGCCCACGTGGGACTCATGACCTTGATGAATTGGTCAGAAAGTACCTCTTACCTGGAAGATGATGAATTCAGCAATTTTTACCGCATTCTAGGCCTTTCCTTAAGTTGTGAACCAACAAAAACAAAACAAACAAAGTGAACACTAAAATAATGGGCTGTTGTCATGACTCGAATCAGGGCCTGGCCGTGACAGGTATCTCAAGTTCGTTGTGGACTAGAGACCACCCCCTTTGCCTAGACAAATAGAACACAATACTTTAATAGTGGCTGACTTCCAAACATATAACAAGATAGATAAAGGTAAGCTTAAGAAATCTAAGATACACCAATGACCAATACCCAGTCCGCAGTAAACCACAAAGCCTCTTTCAGAACCAAATCAATCTAAGTCGATACATGCCCCCAATAATATTTAAAACTAGACCAAAGAAAAGTATACGACATAAGGAAACCAAATCATGAAATGAGGTCTTCTAAAATATGGAAGCTCACCACTTCAAGCTAACTCATGAGCTATCCAAAGATCACCAATCACTGCATAGGAAAATTAGAAGTATTTCTAATGCCCGCATTGCATGGGGATACAACATTCGAGGATGGTTAGCGGGTAAGTACTGGCATGTAACTCGGGTAAGGAATAAACAAATCCCATGATCGATAGTTCAAAATCATTCAAAAACCAATGCACACATTCATATACATACATAAATATATGTCATGCTGGGGTAGGGAACAAGGCTTAACATGCAATTTAACACATTAGCCGGGATTGTGTAGCTTTATAGTCATAAAGGCACCCATGGGCTATATTGGTTCAGCTCCCCCTATTGGTTGGGCCCCAATGCATGTTAGATACATAAATCGGATATATCCTAGGAAGACCAGGGAATAATCCAACCCCACATCAATCCAGGATATATATATATAGTGTGACACAAGCACACAGTTATCAAAACCAACCTTCATGCCAGCAAACGTGAGTTTCTAATATCAGTCCTTCAAGACCTCTACCTTCACGGCTTAACTACACAACCCCCTTTAAGCCCAATTTAAAATAATTTTCACATAACCCATTCATTTGACCAAGGAATTACATATTAAGGCACACTAAAGGTATCGTCATACCCTACACTTGCAAGATTACCGTCGTGCCATTTTAATTATATTCCATCATCTTAGGGGAATGCCTCGACCCCTTTTTTGCTCATTAAATTAAGTTTGGGGAATGCTTCGACCCCATTTAGTTTATCAAATCAATTCGGGGGAATGCCTTGACCCCTGAGGTTTCAATTTCAGTCAAAACACGGCCAATAAGGCCTTCAAAATCCACGTTTAAGCTTTTATCCATTTATGCAATGCAATAGTATAGGTGAGTAAGTCAAACCATATGACAAATCCATATTTCAAAACCAATTACACAAATATGTGAGGGAACACAATTTCCAAACCAATTTCAATACAAAAATCATCAAATTGGAGGGATGCCTCAACTTCCATTCCAATTTTCACATCCACGCACCCTATTATTTCAAAAACATTCAATTCAAAGCATGAATAATTCATAATAATCCTAGGAAAATAGTTTAAGAATCAACGATGCCAAATCCCTCAACCCATGTCAAAATTCACATTCAATTTCATATCAATAACCATTTAATACACATGCTTAAAGAAAAATAAGTTTAGGAGTAGAGTCAAATGCCTAAAATATTGAGAATTACGGAGAGAAATCAATCCTTGAGCCCTTAGAAGACCAACTTAAGAAACCTTAGCTTATTTTTGGCTTATGGATTTGAGAGAGTTTGAGAGAGTGTTTTGATTATGATTTGGATAATAATAAATTCCCCAAAGTGTTTTAAGGACGTCGGTTATAATTGGGGTAGAGGAGAAATATCCAAAATGCCCTTAACTTAAAGCTAAAAAATGATCGCTAGTGATGACAAGCCTTCCTACGACTCGTGAGAACACGCTACGACTCATCACCATGAGTCATGGATTGGACAATAACCAAGGGATTACACAATGGTCTAGCTACGATTAAAGTCATATGATTCATATAAACACCTAACAAATCGTATGGTCAAGTCGTTGTCAAGGTAAAAACATCGGGCATCTTTACTGGTTAGTCTACGAAAAGCAATATACGACTCATCAAGTGACCCTACGACTCATAGGGTATTAGTTATACTCAGGAAATGATCTTTGGCACTTACACTAGACACCCTACAATTGGGACACCACGACTCATAATGAGTTTTTACGACTCGCAATATCTAGTCGTAATCAGGATAGTAGTATAGACACTACTTACTAGTTAGATTATGATTGGATCTTATAACTTGTAAGGCAAGTCGTAGTCATGGCTATGAGTTCAAAAACTCAAAAATTTTCAAGCACCAAAATCCAGGGTGCTACAGTTACCTCCAACCCATCGCTTGATTTAACGTCGCATCACGGCGTGGCTATGTTGGTTACTCAGACTTCACCAATAATCCCATAGGCTGCCTCTTACACAATACTTGATTTAACATCAAGGCACGACATGGGTACCTTGACTACTCAGAATTCATTAAGATACCCAAAAGTGTACCCTCCTGGGTCATCAATACAATCAATCACCAACACCACCCTTATGTCGATAAGCTGCTTCATTATTTTTTAGTTGTTGAATGTAGCTTCTTCACCATTAACTCTGAACTCCAGTTCCCCCTTATCCATGTCGACCATAGCTCTACCTGTGAGCCATAAATAGTCTCTTCAATATAATAGGAATCTCAAAATCAACCTCACAATCTAGAATGACAACATCAACTAGAAAGATGAAGTTATCGACTTTAACTATCATATCAAAAAAAATGCCTATAGGTCTCTTTATAGTGTGATAGCCATCAACATTCACATCGTAGTTGGTTTAGGAGGGCTCAAGTCTAAAAGCTTGAATATAACCAGTGGAATCAAATTTATGATGACTCCTAAGTCACATAAGGCTCTGGGAAATTGGATGACCCAATGGTGCATGGTATAGTGAATGCACTAGGATCACTCTTTTTCTGGACCAAAGACTTAGACATAACTGTAATACAATGGTACAATCCACCAACAACCTCAAAAGTAGCACCTTTTGTTTTCTTAACCAATTGCTTAATAAACCTGGCATATCCAGGCATCTGCTCCAATACCTCAAGAAAAAGGATGCTCAAGCTCAGCTCTTTTAGTATCTCAATAAATCACTTAAACTTTTTTTCCTCTTTCTTTTACTTTAGTCTTTGAGGAAAAGGTAATGGTGGTCATGGGATTTGTCTAAATTTTGACTCAGCAACCTTACCATTACCTTTGACCTCACCATCACTAATCTCAGCACCTGTCGTTAGGTCTGTCTCTATAATAGGTGTGTTAATAATTATAGTATTATCATCTATCTACTCACCCACAACAGGCAGCAGGGCATTCGTAGTATATTTACCACCCGGGTGGTAAGAGCAAGACAGTGACCATCATTCTTTGGATTTTAAATTTTATTACTCGGAAGGTATAAAACCCCGGGAATTTGAACCTTGCAAAATTTTCTTGATTTTGGACTCACAGGACTTGGTACAACTTAAGGGTACCAATCGTACCCTTGAATACGAGTTAGGGGCTAGCTTGAGGGTTTACTCGTACCCTAGGCGGTATGGTTGACTTGGATACTGCCTAAGATATGACTTCTCTTGGTATGAATTATATAAGAAGATACGAGTGGCACATTGGCAATCCATTTGTTGCTCATAGGTGTGGTTTTGTGGAATCTTCCCATGGTACGATTGGTACGTACGATTGATTATACCACTCGTACCCTTAAGGTAAGAGTAGGTAGATGTGATTTATATAGAAACCAGTAGGTAGGGTCTTGGCATGGTCTTTGGTATGAGTTAGGGTACACTCGTACCCTAGAATACGGATGGTATAGGTAAGTCGCTCCCCTAGATGTGGTTTGTTTAAATTTTAAGTCAAGGGAAATCTGAACATTTCCTACTTCAAAGACCTTATGTTCTCACTTTATAGAACCCATGGTGGCCTCTCATAACACTTATTAAAGGATGTAAACACTCTAAATACTCTCTCAAACTTACTCTTGAAGATTGGAGGCTAGGGTTTCTTCATGTGTTCTTCAAAGGGCTTAAAGGTCAAGATTTCTTTCGTGAATCTTTATGTATAAGGAATATACTCCTTCCCTCATTGTTAGTTTCAACTAAAGGCATGTTATCGTGTTTTAAACATTGTTTTATAGATCATGAATGGTGGTTTTCAAAATATATGTTGAGGGTTTTGGTGGTTATAGTTTGGTATTGGTTTAAACTATGTTTTTACATGCTTTTGGTAATGGTTTGCATATGTGGTTATTGTTTGGTTATGGTTTAACAAATGGATATTGAGTAACCCTAATTCTGGTGGTTTATGCATTGGTTTTGGTCTTGGTAAAGGTATTCCCTCAATATGTTTGATAAAATGCCTCAAAGAATATTTTCACTATATTGTTGAACTTTCATTAAAGCTGTTGCATGGTTTGGTTTGGAAATGGAACCTTCAATGGATTTGGATGGTTTTGCATGGTTTAATGGCTTAAAGGATATAAATTCTTTAAATGTTTGTCATGGTCTAAATGGTTTGGAAATCGTGTTAAATGGTGTACAACTTTTGAAATGATTAAATAGTGAAGCCTTGGTGGCTATGAAATTGGTTATGCTTATGAGGTACATGAAATCCCTCAAGTGGTTTACTATGGTAAATGGAATGGCACTTGGAATTCCCTTTAAACCTATATATAGTTGGCTATGGATAGTACTTGCAAGTATGGTAGGTATAATGAAACCACCACTAAATGTACTTGGTTAATAAATAGTAAATGGATTGATTGGTTGCTTGGTAATAGTTTTAATTGGGCAATAATAGTGGGAGTGAACCAAAGTCATGAAAGGTGGAGGTCCGGGGGGTCCAAAACTGGAAACTCATATTTGTCGATGTGAGGTTGGTCTGGCTGATCGTGTGCATGATTTCACACTTTATATTTAGGGGATGTACTAGTTATCCCAAGTTTTCTTCCCTGGTCGTGCGGTTACACGACTAGGGTGCTTTTAACTGGGGGAGCTGAACCCATATAGCCCGTGGGTGGTTGAGGACGTCAAAGCTATACAACCCAGGTAAAGGTTTTAATGGCATGTTAAACCCAGTTCCCTTCCCCAGCATGGATATATATATGTATGGTTACATGCATCATGGATGGCCTTACTTGGTTTTATAAATGGCATTATTGTATCCTTATCCTGAGTACATGCTAGTGTTCACCCACTAACCCATCTTCAGGCTGTTGTATACCCACGCTATTCTGGGATCGACAATTCTATTTCTCCTGCCTAATGATCAGATTCAGGTACAGTCAATGTTGGATTGAAGTGGTGAGCTTCCATAGTTCGGAATGCATCTATTTTATGTCATGGGTTACTTTACATATCTTTTATCTTTCATAGACTTTGGTTTTTGGCTATAGTCAGGGGAATGTCCTGAATAGGTACTCTTTGGTTGGTCTAGAGTCTTTGTATGGACAACTGTGGACTTGGGTATGGTATAGATGGTTTATGTTACACATATATACATATGTTGGATTATTACAATTGGTTTTGGTTATTCGTTTCCATATTGGTTTGGTTGGTTATTGAGTGGCTGGACTTGATTGGGTTGGTCTCGGTTATAGACTTATCCCAGAGTCACCACAAGGTTGGATGCGCTATCTTGTTATATGTTCAGACTTTATTTGAATCAAGGTATGCGTTTGGTGGTTGGGTTAAGTAAAAGGGGCGATTCTTGATCCAAGTTGGACTTGGGATTACCCATTACGACAAAGCCCTGGTTTGGGTTATGTCAGAAGGGTCCCTGGATATCTTTGATTTAAAGTGGCCGACATCTGCCCAAACTGGTGCTCTAACTACTTGATAACAGTTGTATGAGACTCGACCTTTTGGGTCAAACCTAAAATATCGAGCTTGATTTCCTTAAGGCTAGTCTCCTGACTCTCTTGTCCCTTCACCAGTTTAGTCAGCAACACTACCATTCTCAATTTTGTATCTCAGCTGTCAGGCAGAAAGTAACTATCTCCCTTCTCCTTATAGTCGTCTTCCCATCTCTAATCACTATATCGCTCCCTACTACGATCTTTGTACCTATCGCCATAATAGTTGTGACCTTGGTTTCCTTGCCCTTGGGCTTGAAAACCCTCCAACTGACATTCCAGATACGTAGCCTCCTCTTCTAATTTAGACTCATAAGCTTTAGAAGCTGAACCCAGTGCTCCAACTATGTTCACTTTCTCTAAACTTGATGTCACAAACTGCTTATCCAGCAACCCAAGATCAGTACTTAGCCACGCAATTTCTTGTGCTACTAATCATCAACTACTCTCTGGTCACTGGAAGCACCAATAGCATATGTACCAGAACCCCTCTCAACCTCTTGAGTTTGCCACCCTTTTTAGTTAGAGAAATCTGGTCTAGAATAACTGAATCTACCTCCCAGCATAGTATCATAAAATCTCTACCAGAGATGGTGTTTGCCAGGGATCTAAAACTGATGGTTAGGGCTCTGTAGAATATCTCTAATAAGCTTTGCCCAGAAATTCAAACGTTGAGAACCATACTCAACTTCTTCTTGAACTTGAACCAAGCCTCGTTCATAGACTCAGACTGGAGTTGCCTAAAATTATAAATCTCGTTCTTAAGCTGCAACATCTTAGATGGAGGAAGAAACGGTTCAATAATTGCCTGTTTAACTCATTATATGTAGTGATAGATCCTTTTAGAAGTTTCCTTAACTGTAAGAATGCTTCATCTGTGAGCGAGAAAGGGAACAACCTCAATCTAAGCACCTCTTAATTCACCCCTGGATTTGTATATGAACTACAGATCCCAATGAAATTCGTAAGCTACATATTTGCGTCATCAATAGTCAAGCCTATAAATACACCTTTTAAGTTTAAGAGATGGATCATTGCTCTCGTTAGGTCAAACTTAACACTGGGGGCAAAATAGAAGGAGTGATAGCTCTTATTTCTGCTGGCTCAACGCCCCAGATCTTCATCATCATCCTCATATGGCTGTAAATACTAATATGCAGGGATCATTTGAGTACGGACACCCCTAACTCTGTTCTGATTACCACCGAGTGTTACTCGACAGTCTACTATTGGTCTATGCACATCTAGCTCTGCCTCTCGAGATATGCACTAAGAATCCTTTTATCTCCTCTGATTAGTCATTTGTGCTAACAGCACCTCTGGTCAACAATGTCCAGAACTCTTTTAGGAAGAGAGAGAGGCACTTGGTGTGCACTATCATGAACCCCTTCAGGAATATCATCTCTCTTCGACTCTATCATCCTACTAGGAAGTTGTAGGATTCTCTCTGGATTCAGATTTAATGGGAGAAAGGGATTGTCTCTACTTCGTGTGCTAGGCATAAACCAGCGTATACCTAACTAAGAATAAGAACACAAATACCTACAAACTGCAACAATCTTCAATTCACAACTTAATACCGTATTCTCCGACAACAACACCAAAATTTGATAATGCATAAGCTACACTTTCAATCTAAAGATTATATGGTCACTATTAAATACAGTAACCCAATAAAGGTTGAGGTCGAATCCTAAGGAAATATGTGGAATTATGGCTCTTAATTGTTGTGATCATGGATAGAAGTGGAAAAGTAAATGGGAGGACTGTAGTGACAATTTCGAACAAGTAACAAATATCAACTCTGGTTGTAATTCAGTCTTAAACAACCACTAGGATTATGTTCCCCTTGGCCTCTAACTCGGTAAGCTTATCATGCTTAATCCAACTATACAACGGTTGCGCATGTAGACTATGGTAAGATAAGTATCTCCAACAGCCTCTCGGCACCCTTTGGTGAATCTCACTCATCTCTTCTTGATCTAAGAGTATTGCCTTACTAACCCTTACCTTGGACCTCAACTTCAACTATCTCCTCTCGGTCTCAAGTTGATTAGATGGAAGTTAACCGTCTTAAGAAGATATTATAAGTAAACTTATTTTGGCAGTTAATCCCAAATCATTATTGTGATTTCTTTTTCCCATATTTACCTCCTGCTTGGGCTCGTAGTTAATACAGGTTGGGTCCTAACATTTGCAACCGTTAAGATAACAATAAACTCAAAGGAAACCTTAATACATGCATCAATAATAATCTATAAGAATTGAACACTTCCCTACTTTGCTATATGGTCAGGGTTCCCACAACCCTATCTAAGGGAAATTGGCCGCTCATAGTTGTGTAATGGTTAAAGGGATTCATATTTGAAAATATTCAACAATCACACAACAATCAAGAAGTAAAAACCCAAAGCTTCAACTGAATTAATAGCCAAAATCTATACAAGGTGGAAAATAGGATCTTAGAATCAGAATATATATTTGTGAGTATATGGAGTGCGTAAACTAAATACAAAACGACAATATGGTATTTATAGAATACAAGGAAACCCTACAAAATCAAATCCTGAATAAAAAAGAAAAAACAAAGTCTGTGGCCACTTACAAAGGTCACATACGGACCGTATGTGGTCCTACGTATGTGACCACCCTTTTATCTTGGATTTTTCAACTCTCTGGATTTTGTACTTTTGCGCATAAAAAGGTCACATACATACCGTATATAGAACATACGGACCATAAGTGGCACTTTGTATGTTCCAGACTTCAGAAACTGAACTTGCAACTCTCTGGACTTTTCCTCCCTGGATATACATTGGCCACATACGGACCATATGTGGTCCTTGTAAGTGGGAGAGTTGGATTTTACCTGCAGATTAGCCTCTGGACTTTCAGTTCTTCAACATACTTTGCTCACATATGCCAAGTAAGTAGCACATACGGCCAAAAATGCCTTTGTATGTACCCAAAAACTTCAAATTTTTTCATTTTCTTCATATTTGCATCCAAAACCTAGTTTCCTGCAAAATATACCCAAAACACATCATATCTAACAAAACAACCTAAAAAAACTTATATATTTTTATCATTTTAAGCATTAAAAGTGTTATATTTCTATAGCACATCAAACTCCCAACTCATCATAACCAAATAACAGACTCGAACCGAAACTCATAGTAACCATACCCAACTATAAATCAAAATCCAAACAATACCATAACCAATACCAAAGTGGTACCAAAATTCACAATCAATTACAGAATTAAAGTATATATGTTGACCCTAAACCGTAACTAAAATAGTATAAATAATCATTCGCATATCATAATTAAAAAGGGATGAATCTAAGGTTCCGCAACTTAATTTCACATCCTAAAGTGATAGATGTTATATTATGCAAAAAGATAAGATACCAAAATTTACTAGAATGAGATCCTAACCGGGTAAATAAGGCATGATATATATATATTAAATGGTATACAAACTACAAGTACTTATCCAAAACTAGCACAATAATACACAATTACCATAAATAAGCTCAATGTAAAGGTAGGGTAAGCGTAGTCTACCTGGACGCCAAAGCTAAAGAAAACCTCTCTGAAAAGCCTTTGGATAGTGCCTTACTGGACACGACCTTGAATAACTGATATGAATAATTATTTTTCTCTTAACTCAACATAAGTACGTTCATAGAGGCATATGCGTACAAAGAAAATTGCATTTGTAGGAGCATGTTTAACTTGTAGCTGCCAAGATAAATCTTAACATTTAACAAAGCAATAAATTGGAAACAATGAAGTAACCATTACCTTAAAGGGACACCTAACTTAACACTAATCTTATTTTAATCTCTGTTATAATATCATGAGTATTTGATGTTCACGTCCTCCATATACACGTGTGTGGGGTGGCACATCACTATTATTCTTATCCCCTTACTTATTTACTCAGATATTGCATAGGTTCATGGTAAAATAAATATAATATTTTGAATATACCATAATGTATAGAAAACTATTCCTAATAAAATCTCTATTATATAATAATAATATTTTAATATTTCTAAATTCACTTTCGTTTAAAATATTAATAAGCTATAAACCTATTTATAAAGGAACATAGATATACCATAACTAAAGAATTGTATACCAATCACAAATATTTTAGAAGGATAATAAATTATATATCTACCAAATGTCAGTTTAGATTAAATATGTCACAATATATTTGGTATAACTAAAATTCTCAAACGAACCATCCGAAAACAGAATTGCCAGTGCTAGCAAGTCTCAGAAAAACTCTAGACACCAAAAATGCATAAAAGCAATGGAAATGACCGTGGGGTTATTACATACTTTCTGTGGATACATATTTTTGTAACCAAAAAAAGTTGTCATAAATGTATAAATATTCAAAGATTGAATTATTTGTAACAAACCGTATATGTTTAATGTTGTGTAATCACACTAGTCAAATCTGTAATTGATAAGTTAACAGTAATTATGTATATTTTAATTTTTAAAAGTAGCTTATGTAAATTAAAAATCACAAAAACAAAAGTGAAAAACTATATCAAAAATTCATACAAAAATCAAATACTAATTGCATCTATACTTATTATAATATAATATTAGGAGACAAAATTCATTGAGAAATCAAGTGAAATTACTTAGATTTAAAAACTTTAATTGAAGGTAAATAATGGTCAATCGATCCTATTATGTGATTGTTGTGTCCTGTATCTAAACACTTCACTCTTGAGATACTTTTTGAACTTTCAGGTACATGTATGATAAGAAAAATTTGTATATCATGATTTAAGAAAATTATATCTTCAAACGTTAATCATAATACTAACACTAATTAGTGAAGTAAATAAACTAAGAAAAAAGTAACTTCTATACCAAAATGGTGAAAAATAAATTATCACGATAATTTTCTGTAAAGCGACTAATAGAGTAAATGTTGTTAGGAACTCTTGTTAGTAGAAATATTGATATGTACCAAAATAAAAAAAAATATTGATGAGTCAAAACCAGACAATAGAGAGGAGAACCGATTTTACCTAAAAATTGTAGTTGTTTAAAGGCCATCGATGGCAAAATAGAAATAAATTGATAGAGAAATGAAGATGAAAATGTCTGTGGGGAAGTTTCTTGAGAAAATTGAAGGAAAGGTATCTTTTAAGTCTTGAATGAAAGATTGGTGACATTGACCAACTTAAAGGGTTAAACATAATTAAAAAACTTGATTAAGTTAATTATGGACTTGATTAATATTTTCAAAACTTTTTAATGTTTTCAAAAGAACAAATCAACCCACACTCCTCTTCAATCCAAATTAACTATCTCTCTCTAGACAACTTCTCTCAACTCTCTCCCAACCAACAGTTTTGTAAAATTTCTCTCTTCAATCCCCGGCGACTTCAACCTCCGGTGACAAATAGTCAGGCGAGTTTATTTTTGACTTTCAACCATCAATTGACGTGAAAAATTCTCCGGCGACAACAACTTGAGTTCTTCGTCATCTTATTTCTTCTTTCACAGGTAAAAAATTATGAAGAAACAGAGAAATTTCAGTCAACTACTTTTCTAGTATTGGTTAACAGTTTTAATATTTCTTGCTTAAATTTGAAATATGAACTAAATAAAATCCTAATTTCTGGCATTTTTTCTTCTTGTTGTCGAACTGTTGATTCAAATTTGTCGGTGATTTTTGGTCACCGTTGTTCTTAGTGTTTGTGTGTGATGTATTGGTATTGCTGGGTTGATTTATTGTTTGTCTTAGTAAAAATGGTGTTGCAACAGATGAAATATCTGATGCAACAGATGCAAATCTAATGCAACTATGAAAATCTGATACAATAAATAAACAATTTAACAGATCATTTATTTATTGCGATAGACGACTCTTCAGTTTGGAAGAAATTTAAACAATATTGATCCAACATATAACTCATTTTGCAATAGATGAGTGATATGTTTTAACAGATCAGTGATCTATTTTATTATTTCCAACGGATTACGCATCCATTGCAACAGGTTGATTATATGTTGCAATAGATGACCTACCTGGTACAACAGATTAGTGATCTATTTTTAATATTTTCAGTGGATTACTCATCTGTTGCAACAGGTTGGTTATATGTTATAACAGATAACCTGCCAGGTGTGATAAATCAGTGATCTATTTTTACTATTTCCTATGAATTACTCATTCGTTACAACAGATTGGTTATATGTTGTAACAGATAAACTACCTGGTGCAACAGATGAGTGATCTATTTTTATGGTTTTCAATGAACTACTTATCCATTGTAACAGGTTGGTTATATGTTGCAATAGATAAACTACTTGGTGCAACAAATTAGTGATCTATTTTTACTATTTCCAACGGATTACTCGTCCATTACAATATGTTGGTTATATGTTGCAACAGATAACCTTCATGGTGTAATAGATGAGTGATCTATTTTTACTGTTTCCAATGGATTACTCATCCATTGCAATAAGTTGGTTATATGTTGTAATAGATAAACTACCTGGTGCAATAGATTAGTGATCTATTTTATGGTTTTCAACAGTTTACTCATCCGTGCAACGGTTGGTTATATGTTGCATCAAATAAACTACCTGGTATAACAGATTAGTGATTTTTTTTATTGTTTTCAATGGTTTACTCATCCATTGCAACAGGTTGGTTATATGTTACAACAGATAATATACCTAGTGCAACAGATGTTTGGTCTGTTGGAACTATTATTTTACTGTTGTACATATTAGATTTACTGTTATTCATTTTGAATAATGCATTAATCAATTATAATCTATTTTATGTTCATGTTAATTTAAGATATTATGGCTCCCAAAAGAAAAAAAACTGAATCAAGTCCAAGTAAAGAAACAAGTGAAGCAGCTCAGCTATATCCACCACTCTATGAACTTGCTTTACAAGAGTTATCTCAATCAGGAGCAGAAGATAATGAACACAGTGGGGAGGAATATTTCAAAAGAGATTATCCAAATGTTAATAGCCCTTTCGCCGAAGAGTGGTCAAAACCTTCAGTATTGATCGTTATCCTGTAAGAATGCAGTGCAATGGTGCCATAGATTTAACGGGTGATTTCGTGGTTAATTCAGACATGGGAAAATCTTTCAACGCCTTCAGAAAAATACTTCAAGAAAAAAAATTGAATTCTTATTTCATGGAAAGCTACTTTGGGTAATATCTTGATTTGCGGGAGCATAATAATGCTTGTTTCCAGATAAAAATGGTATATGATTTTTTCAAGTATAGGTTTATGTATAAAAACAAAGATAAGATAGATGAGGTGTGGATGAGTTACTATGGCATACCTGTTTGTTTTGGTGGGAAGGAGTTTTCCATAGTTATCGGACTAAAATATTATCCTCCTTCTCCTTCTCAAGTTATACCTACTCTAACCCAAAATAAAAGCACCCCGCACACCCAAAAAAGGCAAAAGCAAGTCAAGTGATCGTGATGACCTGGTGTCCATTATTGGTCCAAGCTTCAAAAACAAAAATTCGATAGAAGCATTGAAAGGTAAAAGACTTTCAGAGAAGCACAAGCAATCATTGTACTTGGCTTGGCTTGTACATAATATTCTTTGGGTGAGAGACATTAACAACAACATAAACCTCATTTTTTTAAGGATCTTGAGGCATTTAACAGCTATCCTTGGGGTTATGAAAGCTTCAAAATGACTATCGAATATTTTTTGACTCTGTTAACGCTAAAGACAATCAACTTATATGGCTTTCCATGGGCCTTCACGGTAAATATTTCTTTTATCATGATATGATTCATCATTTTTTATTCAATAATGCTTTTTATTTATTGGCGTTATGTTATAGGCTTGGGCATTTGAAGTCATTCCTTATTTGACACAATAAGTGAACTACCAGGAAGAAGTTTCCAGTCCAAGAATCCTGAGACGATTGTCGGCCAAAACTGATAAAAATGCAAAATTTCTTGATCTTTTCAATCTCCTGAAGAAAGCAGTAAGTCTAATTCTAATCAAATTTTTGTTTTAATAAATGGTTATTTTAAATAATTTCATTATCATTCTAATCTATATACTGATTTATTTTAGATTGTCCATCTGTGACTTGTTTCGACCAATCGAGAGTTGAAGATGTTATTTTTTCTTACTTTATGGTTTGTGCAAACTTTATCAGACCATAAGATCGTTGATAGAATAAAAATAAAATTATTTGGAGCAACAGCCATCACAAGAAAAATAATGTTGAAGGGTGGGCTTATTGTTGTTGATGATGGTAGTGGTAGTGGTAGTGGTTCTACTGTTGGGGATAATGATGCTTCTCTTACAGTTTTTAAAACAACAAGTCATTATGATTATGATCATACTGGTTGTACAGATTTTTCTCCAGAGTGTGCCACATCTAGCAAATGTTCTGCATGCAAATGTCAAGACTGCAAGGCGAAACATGATGGAGTGATTAATACTATTAATGCACTAACTTCTTCTGTAAAGAAAATAGCATCTAATAGGGGTGTCATTCCATCAAAGAAGATTTCATATCCATACACTCCACTAGAGATCAAGGTGGCTAAGAGGAGAAGGAATGATATTTCCAAGGCATCATCAAGCATCAAAAAAGCAAAATTGCAATGCCTCTGGCTTTGTCTTGCACTGTTGTTTAGTATGCAAGGGCCATAGAAGAGCAGCATGAGCTGGAGGAGGTAAATGTACATTATCTGTTCCAAAAAACAAACAGGCATATATTTATTTCAACAAATGATACATCTACTGAAAATTATCAAATAGATATATACATTTGTTGCAACTGTTGTCTAACCTATTTCATCAGATGTGTTAGCTATTGCAACATATGTCCGTCTGTTTGAGCAAACTAAATAGGTTTTCGTACTATTTTAATTTCTACCAACAAATGAGTCTTATGTTTCCACAGATGGGTCATCTATTCAAAATTATCCTACTGCTCTATTTTACTTATTTGAATTTGTCCCAATAGATGATCCATCTGTTGCAACATAAGACTCATCTATTGCAACAGATATAAGATCTGTTGTATATCTAAAATTAGCATTGATATTTCTGGCTTTCCAGGTGGATGTCACAACATAAGCTACTGCTGAAGAGCATAATATCACAGTTGATAATCCATCAACTGCTTCCAAAGGAGAAGAAAAGTACAGCTTGTCAGTTTGGGAGAACGGAGGAATTACCCATTTGAAGGGTTCAACATCTCGTACGAGGCTCCAAAAAAACTAATAAAGTTGATCAACGACTATTCAGAATGGATTATCGATGGGTTGTTAAAGCATCATGGCGATAGGTACATAAATTAACTTTAAAAATATTGATTTATACAATTCTTATTGTAAGAACAAGACACTAACACAAATAAATCATCATGTAGAAAACAAAATGATGAACACTACAAAGTGAACGAATCGAGTCTTGATTTTGATATGTTTGACTTTGTTGTCGCACATTTCAAAATGAAGAATTGATTCTATTTGATGTCATAGCCCCAAACTTATTGGAATAATGTGGTTTAAATTTCATACATATTACTATTAATTAATACTTTATTTAATTGCATCTGCATATTAATTTTTTCATCACGTAATTCAAAATGTTTAATAATATGTACAGCATATCGATATCATCTTTTACTACCTCTAAAAGAAGGACAATTTGCAAACACCAGAACAATACAGATATACGACAGGCAATTTTTTGTATAAAGTTTACATCAATAATGCCTACGATAGGTATTGTCAACAACAGCCGAAAGTTTCCCATAATAAGAAATGCTTAATCAACATCATCAAAGGTTTTAGTATTCCAACTGGCTTACCTTGGTATTTGGTCAACGAAGTGTACATTCCAATCAATTATAGTGATGAATTCCATTGGGTGTTGGCTGTTGTCATTCTAAAAGAGAGGCGCATCCAAGTTTATGACTCGATGTCGCGAAGGAGACGTTTTGTACCGTCTTCTGAGATACAAAAGCTGGCCAAAATATTTCCTACTTACCTTGATATGAGTCACTTTTTGGACCAAAAGGTTTGTACTGATTGGTCGATGATTGAAGCATACCGAGATAAAATAGGTAATCCATTTGATGTACAATATCTTGAAGGAATTTCTCAACAAACCATTGGTAGCCTGTAAGTTTAAGTATCATGATTTAGTTTTATTTCATAAATTTCACAACGCTTATATGAACTGCAAGATATGGATTATCTATTTTTTCAAAATGCAAGGATTGCGGTCCTTTTATTGACGCTTACGCCGAGTATTTGAGCGATGGATTACAAGTACCAAATGATGGCCTTGATGCCAAATTACTCCGCAAAAGATATACTGCTCTTTTATGAAAATATGGAGAAGTGAAAGCTCAAAAGTCGTACGCAAGCGACATTAAAGATCCACGACGACCAAAGTCGAATTTCATAGTACCGGATGAAGAATGACTTGTCCATATTGATTAGATCTTTATATCTTGAGTCCGTCAATGTAATAACCTATCCTCCTTGGTTTACCTTGTTGAAATATTTGTAGAGTAGATTATTTATACCCATAATATTTTTTTTTACATTTTATTTATTTTTAATTTATTTTATGTAATTTTCGAAGGCTTTGATTTATTTTATGTTGTCTATGAATATAATTTAATCCTTAGCTTTGAACATGTTAATTGAAATAGAATACCAGATTCAAATATCGCAATAGATAATACATCTTTTGCAACAGACGACATATCTTATCAAACAGGTTTAGACATATATTGAAACATGTATGTCATCTACTGGAAATTATATAACAGGTCTTCCTACTTTTTTTATTTGTTCCAACAGATTACCTATCAGTTGCAACAAATAGATATATATTGCAACAGATTGTATATCTATTTTGATAAAAAGACTAGGAAATATTTGCATAATACAACAGATGATCAACCTATTTCAACAGATAATTATTCTGTCACAACAGGTATTATATCTGTTACAATAGGTATTATATCTGTTACAACAGATATACAATCTGTTGCATTATAAACATTCAACTTTTTCCAGACATAAAAATTATTGTTACTACATGTAAAGTGAAGTGGCTTGAAATAAAAAATTGTTATCGTGTTTGTCTCTATATTTGTACAAATTCTTCTTTACACACGGGATCCAACCATTTAGTTAGGTCATCTGCTGGAAATTATATAATAAGTATTTATACTTTTTTATTTGTTCCAACAGATTACCTATCAGTTGCAACAGATAGATATATGTTGCGACAGATTGTATATCTATTGTGATAGACAGACTAGAAACATCTGCATAATGCAACAGATGACCAACCTATTCCAACAGATAATCATTCTATCACAACAGGTATTATATCTGTTACAACAGATATACAATCTGTTGCATTATAAAAATTCAACTTTCTCCAGACATAAAAATTATTGCCACTATATGTAAAGTGAAGTGGCTTGAAATAAAAAATCATTATCGTGTTCATTTCTGTCTTTATATATATTTTTCTTTATTAGAAATAATTTTCTATTAATTATGGTATATTCAAAATATTATATTTATTTTATCACAAACCTATGCAATACCTGAGTGTGAATTTAACGGAGAACAAGTGGTGGTATTGCCACACCCCCTGCACGTGGAATCCATGCAAAATGACACTAAATTAAGAGGTGTCTTCATAATTAACATTATAGTGCCAAGTCATTACAAACATTAGTGTTAGGAAATAGAAACTTTTAAAATAAGTGCAAATCCATTCACCAATTTTGTTCCTATAACTTTTCTTAAAAAATTTCAATTAATGAATTTATTCACTCATGCTTGATTGCATCACGGAGAAAATTTTATGATACTTGATCTGAGGTGTATTCATGCACTTTAGTGTTGTCATCTTAGCCTATTTAGCCGTGTTTTGAGGACAATTCGTGAGCTTAATCTATTAATGATGATACAAATAAGCATCTAAGTGCTTAAGTATGTGATTACAATGTTTAAAGGTGTTTTCAAACAAGTTTGGGTTCAAATCGATCATTTACAGTCTAGACGAGAAAAGTAGTTTTACTAGCTTGAGCTAGGTGACGTTCTAGTCTATCTCGACGGATTCTGATGTGTTGAATGAGTTCCTAATGGTTGTATTGTGTAATTATGTGTGTAACAACTTGTTTATAGTGGTTAAAGTGCATTTAATAAAGCCAAGAGTCAAAACTAAGTGAAAGATCAAAAGAGGCAAACCTAGTATTCTTAGCTTGAGTTTCTAGTTCGGCGTCCTAGATGTTGTGTTATTTTGAGCTCTAATTTATTGTGTTCAATACTATAGGATGCTTGATAAGTTGAGTATGATGATATATTAAGGATATAAAAGCTTCAAATCAAGTGTAAATAACTCAAAAAGGCTTGGTATGGATCAAAGAAAGCACAAGATGCAACTTGATGCGAACTGGACACCTGGGATGTCAAGGGCGCATCGCGGTCCAAAGCCATGGACAACTGGCGTGTGCTACACATGGTTGAACTCCTAAGGTGCCCAAACATTGGTTCTCCATGATAAGGGTGCGTCGCACAGTAAGACGTGCAAAATTAGCCTCGCGGCACAGTATAGAGTAAAAACACGACAGTTTTGTCCTCCTATAAATAGGACACTTGTACTTGATGTTATACACCTTGGACAACTTTGAAACTTGAAGAGTGGATAGAAAACACTTAAATTAGGGTTTTTATCTCCTTACTTTAGCTTCCTAATAGATTATATCATGTGCTAATATATCTTGATTATGGTTATGTCTATTAGTGGCTAAAAGTCCCTTTTCCGGGGTTAAAGCCAAGAACATGATTGATATTCCTTGGAATTAAATTGAATTTTCTTATTTATCATATTTTATTATTTATTTACCTTTTTTATAATTACCTTAAGGATTCGCAACCCTTAGGATATACTTATTGTCATCTTTGTGAAGTCGAGAGGGGGAATAAGATGATAGACTATGGGGGTAAGTAGAGTAAGGTTCTTATTCCCTTATGAAATAAGTAATTTGAATTAGTATCTAGGATAGGTATATACCTAGAACCCTTGCTTGGTTCACTATGGGATGAAATATAAATGTGTTTAGCTTAGTACTCGCATCCTCGCTCAACGATATAGTTGTGGGTCTAAGTTAGATAGGTGGTTAGAGGTCGGGAGACCATGATCATAAAATCAACCCCATGAATAATAAACCAAGATAAATAACTTAACCAATGAAGTTTGAATAGTATGAATGTTCGTATTGCTTTAACCCGGGGTCTTTATTCACCCATTGTTCAAATCCATTACTTTTATGCATTGTTTAAATTACTTTTAGTTATAACTCTCAAACTCCCTCTTGGTTATGTTGCACTAATTAATCTCAATAGTAAAACTAGAATTGGATAGTTGTTTAACACAAGTCTCTGAGGGATCGATATTCAGCTTTGTAAAAGGCTACTTTACTATTTGGTGGTACTACGTACACTTGCGTGGCGCTTGAGCCCAACAATACTGCTACGTTCATACAAATCGAATTCTTGCGGGACACTATTTGGAGGCTTTTTGGAGAGATTTTTAGCTTTGGCGTCCAAGTAGGCTAGGCTTACCCTACCTTTAGACTGAGCTTATTTATGGTAATTGTATACTATTATGCTAGTTTTGGATAACCATTTCTAGTTTGCATATCATTTGATATATATAATATGCCTTATTTATCCGGTTAGAACTGTTGACACCTAATTTTTTTCCTCCATGACTAAATTTAATTCTGGATTTCGTCAACTTTAAATAAAAGTGAAATATTTATTTCATCCAGATAAATGAGCTCTAAAATATTTATTTAGGTTAATTTTGTCAATTAAGTGACGATTATACATTTTTCGTGTTCACATATACAAGATTGTATAAATTTTGTTACTTGAATTAATATTTTTATCAAAGTTTGAGCTTTTACGGAGATAAGCCTGAAAATTAATTCAAACGGATAAAGTCTTGATTTAAATATAATTTACTCTCAAAAATAATTTATTTGGATGAATATATGTTTGATTTTATTAAATCAAGAAGCTCGAAATTAAAGAAAGTATTAATTTGTATCGAATTTCAATTTAATTTAGCCAATCTATTAGATTTGTCCATAATTGAAATCAAATTGACCATAATTGCAATACAATTCGTCAATTGACTTTTAATTTGGTCAAAATTAAATAAATATGGCTAAATTTTAAATTCCAATTAGGATTATATATTAAATAATCCCAAAATTTCCAAAAACTCTCATAACTTCTACCCAATTTCCACCAAAAATAACTTCAAATCCCAAAATTCAAATTTGAAATTCAAAATTTGTACTAGATTGTACAATTTCCCTCAAAGTCTTTTTTTCAATTTTTGAAATTCAAAAACTGTATTACATTGTACAATTTCCCCCCATCTTATCTCCCACCTCACCTTATCTTCAATTTTAAAATTTCAAAAACACCCCTAAATTCTTTCTCCCACATTGGTGGATGAAAAGAATTGAATAAACATCCTTTCATATAAATACTTTTCTCCCATATTGGTGAATGAAATGAAGAGAATCTCCATAATTTCTTATAAATACTACCACTATTTTAGTTGAAAGACAAGTCTCAAGATTGGAGAATAAAGCTTTGAGCAAAGAAGTTTCTTTTTAGTAAAAAATTTTCTTTTTCGTGAAATTCGCATGCTAATTAAGGTTCTCGAGTTGAACGCTTTCTAGTGGTGATAAAGACTCCGAAGAAAGCTTGTAGTTCTGTTTTACTGCCCCAAAAAAGGTAAAAACACCATTCCCATTTTCTTATCGTGTTCTTCTTCATCTTTTTCTTCTTCGTAGTTTGTAGTTGTAATTTTTTTTAGTTTTATTATTATTTTCTTCTTCGTAGTTCATAGTTGTAATTTTATTTGCTGAGATTGTTTGTTGTAGATGGCCTTGAAGACCATAAAATATTATGGTATCAATATTATGGCTATTTTCATATTCATGGTATAAAAAATGAGCTAGCAATAGTTGAACGTATTTTTTACTTTATTTTTTGAGTATTATGGATAAAGTTTTGATCTTTGCTTAAAATATGTATCCATGTTTGTTTAAATTCATTGTTGGCATGTATGTTTGTTTTTAGCATGTAAGGTTGTTTCCTTTAAGTTGAAAAAGTAGTTAATATTGACTGTTTCGCCTTTTGACTTTATTCTTTGATTATTATGGGTAAAGTTTTGATCTTTGCTTAAAATACGTACTCATGCTTTGTTTAAATTCATCGTTGGCGTATATGTTTGTTTTTAGCATGTAAAGTTGTTTCCTTTATGTTGAAAAGAATAGTTAATATTGATTATTTCGTCTTTTGGCTTTATTCTTTGATTATTATGGGTAAAGTTTTGATCTTTACTTAAAATGCATGCTCATGCTTTGTTTAAATTCGTTATTAATGGATATGTTTGTTTGTAGTGTGTAAAGTTGTTTCCTTTATGTCGAAAAGAAATGGTTACTATTGTTAAGGGTCTGTGACATTGTTTCTCAATTTGAAGTAGTGAGTTACTCATTTTTGTGGTCAAAATTGTCTCTGATTTTCTCTTGTTTAGATTGAAAAGTTGTTAGGGTTAAATTTTTTGTTGAAATGGTGTAGAACTAAAATAGGAGTTGCCATAATTGGACACTTTTTCTTAGAATTAATCTTTTACTATTTGTCTTGTCTTGTCTTCGAATATTCTCTCAAATATGTTTAATATATGTTATTTACTTCACTTCGCTTATTGGTTTACTTCTTAAAGTGTGTTTATTCATTTAGACGTCCCATTGTTATTCACATGCTATAGTGATTTTTTTTCTTTTCTAAGTTATAGATATGTTGATTGATCCACTTTATATTAAAAAGTGTTGTTGCATTAGTATGTCTTGTATTTCATATTTGAAGTGTTATTTCTTCATCTCTTGCTCATTCTCCTATTTTCTTTGTTTAATGAAAACATGTCTTAGACTTCATCATAGTATTTGGAGCAAATATGTGTTAATCTATTCGTCCAAATTTTAAGCAACTATGCATGTGGACTCATGTCTTCTCTTCAAGGAATAGTTAATTATATTGTGCTAGATTCAATTTTTTGTAAGATTGTTTAGGAGATGGGTTAATTTCTTTTTCGTTGGATAATTTGGTTTGCTTTGATATCATAGCTTACTATTTCTTTATGCTTGAGAGTGTTTTTTTTTCATCTCATCATTTATCTATTAAATGTAAAATTTTCGAACACATATTAATTATTTTTCTTTTATCTATTCTTTTGCATCAATCTGTTTTAGAGTCCAAATGGACTCCTTTCCTCTTGAATTCGTAATGGGTCAATGAGGCCCATCTCTCCGAGTAAAGTTCAAAATTTTAAACTCAAAGTCGATTATATGGCGTGCGGGTGTAAGAAGATGTAAGAAGAAAGAAAATGGGTGAAAACCCATTGATGAGGTTACTAAGAGACTTGAAAAGTCTCGATTTTTATTATTGCCTTATTTTTATTTATTCATTTATTTATCCATTCATTTGGGACTCGAAGCCAAAGTTGTAATTTAATACAGGTGAAGCAGATTTGGGGTCTCAAAGGTTTGAAAACTAGCTTAGGATAGGTTATGGGCCAAAAGCCCAAGTATTTAGATTAGGACAGGTGGAGATAGGTCAAAAGCCCAAATTAGCATAGGACAGGATCTATGATTTGGACCTAATGGCCTAAGTCCTTTAATCTTCCCTTCCCCTTTATATTCTAATTGTTCTTAGTTTTCTTAGACTTAGTTAAAATCCCCGCTAAGTCGTCAGAATGTGTTTTGCACAAATCTTGAAAATAATTTTCCTTAATTGTTTTCTTTTCAAAAAAATAATTTTTCTTTTTAAAGTTAGTCAAAAAGTTATTTTCAAATAGTCCGGATAACAGTAAGTTAGTGGATACTCTTGATGCCTTAACAATCTTTCAAGAGTATTAATAGGAACCGCTTACTCAGAATTTCTAACTTAAAAGATTTTTTCTGTTTTGAATCTATTAAGTAATATTTTTAGTTTTTCTTGATATTTTATAAAAAAATCAAGTGGCAACTCTGTAATTTCTTAAATTGTTTTAAATTTTCTTTAAAGTTTTGGAATAGTTTAAAAGGTCGAAAATAATATTTTCCAAACCCTTTCGAATAAAAAAAAGGGTAAAATAGAAATATCGACTCTGCTGGGGATTTTAACTAGGTTCTAACCAAATGTTTGACTTTATCTTTTGACTAATTGTTTAAACTGCTTATGTGATTATATGTTTCAATTCTGCGAAATTTAATTATTGCCTTTCATGGCATAATCTTGCGTGATGATTATTAAACTATTTTAGGGTTTTGTGGATGTCCCGGCCCCCGTTGTTCAACTCCAATTAAAGTGTTGGAAATACGACGTTTTATTAGCATGTGACACATCTGATGGTTGCTCGAATTTTCAAACTCAGGTCGTCCGCTTGGGAACCTGTGTCCATACCCACTCTAGATACCCAGGATAGAGCTAAACCAAAACCCTATTTTAGGCGTGAGCCTAGGACGACTCAATATCCGAGGGGGTAGTGGGCCAACTAGAAAACTTGCCTTACATCTATTTGACCACGATTCATAACAGGCGATCATTCTTTATGTGTTAAATTGAATGATATAATGCCAGATTGTACGAACCATTGTCCCTTGGGTTTGAGGGTTTGATTTAGATAGTTTTGTTTAATTAAAAGAAGGTCTTCATCGGAAGGATATGCAGACATTTCAAGGAGTTCAAAGATAGAAGGGCTTCTAAGGAGGCTTAGTTTAGATTTGCTTCCTTGTGTGGGATTGATATTGTGAATTTTTCTTTTCTCTCATTTTGTATCCCCATTTAATTTATTAATAAAGTTTGTATAATATTTTGAGGACAATAGAACGTCTTACAAATGGCATGTACATCCTTCAAACGTTAGACTTACTTTTGGCTTAAAAGGTCCCAAGTATGTTAGGACACGTTAAAAATTATTTATGTGCTAAAGTGCTTCATTAGTTTGCTTTGACTATGTTTGTATGATTTGTCCCATTACTTTGGTCAATTATTACAATTTATGAACCAACATTTTACTTTGTGAGTGTTTTTCCTTTTCTTTTAGAGAGTGACTGATTTTTGTTGGTAATAAAACTTTCTTGCATCACGAAGACTAAAAACAAAGTAATTATTAGAGCCATCGGTCACAAAGAAGAAAGAAAATTCCTCAAAGACACACTATCTTACATTTTAGAATTATTATTTTATTTTCTTGTAGTTGCACTTTGTGATTTCCTTGTAATCGTACTTTCTAGTTGTAATGAACTATGTTCGACCTGATTTCCCTAGTAGAACACGTAGGTGGCCTGTGTTGGCTTCGGTCACATTATCAAAAATATTAAATCTCTTTTTTTATCTTATACGAACTACGTTTGACCTGAATTTCCAAGAATGGAATACGTAGGCGGCCTATGTCGGCTTCAGTCAATTCCTTAGAAAAATTATTTTTTCGTAGAACTACGTTTGGTATGATTTCTACCTCAATAGAATATGTGAGCACCACACCAGCTCGATCATATTCTCCACAAGATGTTGTTTAAGAGGATTTTTTTCAAGTTATATGGAGATGACATTGAAGCGTGTAACTGGGGCAGAAATTTTTAGAAGATCTCAAAAATTTCACAAGAACTTGATATTTACTACAAAGTTAAACATCAGACGTTGTTGAAGCTGAATCGGTGCATAATTTTGAGAAGTTTTAAAATTTTAAGTTATGCTACACCAGAAAGGAATCGAGTATTTTGCATTCTAAACCGGGGTAGATTTTTTAGAAGATCTCAAAAATTTCATACTAAATGACGTCATAAGTTACAAAGAAGTTTGAGAGTTTCTAAACTGGGGCAGAATTTTTAAGGGATATCCTCAAAAATTTCACAAAGACAACACTTCAACCCTGTAAATCGCTGATCAACAAAGAGCATCAGAAGAGCAAGGAAAAACCAACACAGTTAGCCTCTCAAAATTAAAATTTTTTTTTTAGATGCAGGAACAATGAATTCACAGCATTGACAATGTTAAGCTTGATAAAGTGCATTTCCAGATCCACTATAACCTTGCCATAATAATCCAGACAACTTTTCTTCTCCTTTTTCATCTTGATTTATGTTTCTATTACTTTATTATGATCTATAACACCTTCTCTAATTTTGTAGGGAAATGACCAAGCAAAACGATTAAGATATGGGGATATCACTTTAAACACTATCTCCAAATCATCATGAGTCAAACGACTTTATCTCTAAACTCTATCTTCTGTTACACTCCTGGATTAGTTACAACAAATTATTGTGTTACTAATGAGTGTTGTTTGAGTTATAAAAGTGACGCTATGCAACACCACCTCAGATTGTCACCCCACTCAAGTGATGTATCTCATTATATCTGGGTCATCCACCCTTTCAAGAGGACGTAACGGATTATCACACTAATTTATCATATTTTGGGTCATCCACCATTTCAAGAGGAATCCCCTGTCATCACTTTATTCAAGGTGACACATCTTATTATATTTGGGACATCCCCCTTTTAAAAAGTTGTATCTTATTATATTTGGATCTTCTACCCTTTAAGAGGGTGCATCAGATCATCTTTTTATTTGAGACAGCATATTATTACGTTTGAATCGTCATCTCCTTCAGAGCGACATGTTATTATGTTATGTATGGTCACCTCCTTTCACCTCATTCAGAGTGACATGTTTATGTTATGGACCGCCACCTCTCCTTCAGTGTGACATGTTATTATGTTATGGATCATCACCTCCTTCAGAGTGACATGTAATTGTGTTATAGATCATCACCTTTCTCAGAGTGACATCTTATTATGATATGAATTGTCACCTCCTTCAACATGGCATATCATTATGTTACGGGTCATCACCTCTTTCAGCATGACATCTTATTAAGTTATAGGCCATCAACTCTTCAATGTGACATGTTATTATGTTATGGATTGTCACCTCCCTCAACGTGACAAGTTATCATTGTATGGAACGTTACCTCCTTCGGAGTGACATATTATTATGGACTGTCACCTCATTCAGTGTGACATGTTACCATGTTATGGAATGTTATCTCCTTCAGAGTGACATATTATTATGTTATGAATTGTCACCTTCCTCAGAGTGACATATTATTGTGTTATGGATTGTCACCTCTTTCAGAGTGACATGATATTATGGTTTTAGATTGTCACTTTCTTTAGGGTGACACATTATTATATGGATTGGCATCTCCTTCAACATAATATGTTACTACATTATGAATTTTCACCTCCTACGGTATGGCAGACTAAAGCAAGGTATGCATGACTGCCCTCATGTTGCTTTTGATACTAATAAGTTTAGTGCAGGTGATTAATAGACAGGTTGGATCATCACTCCATTCAAAGTGACATATTATATTTAAATTGGGTCGTCTGCCCTTCAATGAGACACATTGGACCTCACTCCGTTCAAAGGGGCACGTTACATTTAAATTGGGTCGGCCGCCCTTCAATGAGACACGTTGGATCGTCACTCCGTTCAAAGTGGCATGTTATATTTAAATTGGGTCACCTGCCCTTCAATGAGACACGTTGGACCGTCACTCCATTCAAAGTGGCATGTTATATTTAAATTGGGTCATTCATCCTTCAAGGAGACAGGTTAGACCGTCACTCCATTCAAAGTGGCACATTACATTTAAATTGAATCGTCCACCTTCAATGAGACACGTTGGACCATCACTCCGTCAAAGTGGCACGTTGCATTTAAATTGGGTCGTCCACCCTTCAATGAGACACGTTAAACTGTCACTCCATTCAAAGTGACATGTTAAATTTAAATTGGGTCGTCCGCCCTTCAATGAGACATATTGAATCGTCGCTCCATTCAAGGTGGCATAATATTTTTAGAATAGGCTGTGCAATTTGGTTCATCAACTATCTCAGCATAGCATGTTCAAACTACACCTTTGTTAAAAGACATATGGGTACCTTGGGATGTTCTAGTTTCAGCTTCACCTTCGAGATATTTCTACACTCATACCGAGGGTAACCTTTTCTTTCCTTAAATCGAGTAAAAGGACACCTAGAGCTGGAAATTATGCCCGGATAAATTCTTATCGATGGATATGAATGATCCCACATTCATGGTTAAGAAGTTACAAGCCTCTTTTTCATAACTCAAACGACTTGTCACTCATTCTAAGTCAAAGATTGTCTAAAATAAAAGACTATCTTTTCTACTGATCGAGTTGAACTACAAGCAGTCTGATTCCCTAAGTCTCAGGGATATATAGGATGGGCTCTTTGTTGAAAACTCAACTACATCCGAACCTCCCCCCTAATCCATTTATTTCTCAGCTTTTTGATTTTACTAAAACTCGAAAACCAACCTCTCTTAGAAATGAATTTGTGGTAGGACAAAAATAAGGAACGTCAAACTCACTTTGCCCATGGTTACTTGCATCCACCCTACCCAAAGGGAGGGGACAATTGTTGACACCTAATTTTTGCCCCCCGCGACTAAATTTAATCCTGAATTTTTGCAACTTTAAATAAAAGTGAAATAGTTCTTTCATCCGGATAAATGCGCTCAAATATATTTAGGTGAATTTTGTCATTTAAGTGATGAGTATACATTTTTCGTATTCATATATACGAGATTGTATAAATTTTGTTACTTGAATTAATATTTTTATCAAAGTTTAAGCTTTTACGAAGATAAGCTTGAAAATTAATTCGAACGGACAAAGTCTTAATTTAAATACAATTAACTCTAAAAAATAATTTGTTTGGATGAATATATATTTGATTTTATTAAATCAAGAAACTCGGGATTAAAGAAAGTATTAATTCGTATCTAATTTCAATTTAATTTAGCCAATCTATTAGATTTGGTCATAATTGAAATAAAATTAGTCATAATTACAATTCAATCCGTCAATTAATTTTTAATTTGGTCAAAAATAAATAAATATGGCTAAATTTTAAATCTCAATTAGGATTATATTTTAAATAACCCAAAATTCCCAAAAATTCTCATAACTTCTACCCAATTTCCACCAAAAAATAACTTCAAATCCAAAAATTCAAATTTGAAATTCAAAATTTGTACTAGATTGTATAATTCCCCCTCAAAGTCCTTTTTAAAATTTTTGAAATTCAAAAATTGTGCTGCATTATACAATTTTCCCCACCTTATCTTCCACCTCACCTTATCTTCAATTTTAAAATTTCAAAAACATTCCTAAATTCTTTCTACCACATTGGTGGATGAAAAGAATTGAATCTTCATCCTTTTTTATAAATACTTTTCTCCCACATTGGTGAATGAAAAGAATGAAATGCCCATCCTTGCTTATAAATACTACCACTATTTTGGTAGAAAGACAAGTCTCAAGGTTTGCAAATAAAGCTTTGAGCAAAAAAAGTATTTTTTTAGTAAAAATTCTTCTTTTTCGTGAAATTTGCGTGCTAATTGAAGTTCTCGAGTTGAACATTTTTCTGTGGTGATAAAAACTCCGAAGAAATCTTGTAGTTCCGTTCTGCTGCCCCCAAAAAGGTAAACACACGTTTACCCTTTTTTATCATTTTCTTCTTTATCTTTTTCTTCTTCGTAGTTGTAATTTTTATTAGTTTTATTATTATTTTCCTCTTCGTAGTTCATAATTGTAATTTTATTTGCTGGATGGTTTGTTGTAGACGGCCTTGAAGGCCATAGAATGTTATGGTATCGATATTATGACTATTTTTATATTCATGGTATAAAAAATGAACTAGCTATAGTTGAACATATTTTTTGCTTTATTCTTTGATTATTATGAGTAAAATTTTGATCTTTGCTTAAAATATGTACTCATGCTTGTTTAAATTCATTGTTGGTGTATATGTTTATTTTTAGCATTTAAGTTGTTTCCTTTATGTTGAAAAAAAAAATTAATATTGATTGTTTTGCCTTTTGACTTTATTCTTTGATTATTATGGGTAAAGTTTTGATCTTTGCTTAAAATATGTACTCATGCTTTGTTTAAATTCATTTTGGCGTATATGTTTGTTTTTAGCATGTAAAGTTGTTTTCTTTATGTTGAAAAGAATAGTTAATACTGATTATTTCGCTTTTTGGCTTTATTCTTTGATTATTATGAGTAAAGTTTTGATCTTTACTTAAAATGCATGCTCATGCTTTGTTTAAATTTGTTATTGATGGGTATGTTTGCTTGTAGTATGTAAAGTTATTTCCTTTATGTTGAAAAGTATTGGTTACTATTGTCAGGGGTCTGTGAGATTGTTTCTCAATTTGAAGTAGCGAGTTACTCATTTTCGTGGGTAAAATTGTCTCTGATTTTCTCTTGTTTAAATTGAAAAGTTGTTAGGGTTATAATTTTTATTGACATGGTGTAGAACTAAAATAGGAGTTGCCATAATTGGACACTTTTTCTTAGAATTAATCTTTTACTATTTGTCCTATATTGTTTTTGAATATTATCTCTCAAATATGTTTAATATACGTTATTTACTTCGCTTCGCTTATTGGTTTACTTCTTAAAGTGTTTTTGTTCATTTAGACATCCCATTGTTATTCACATGCTATAGTGATTTTTTTTCTTTTCTAAGTTATAGATATGTTGATTGATTCACTTTATATTAAAAAGTGTTGTTGCATTAGTATGTCTTGTATTTCATATTTGAAGTGTTATTTCCTCATCTCTTGTTCATTCTCCTTTTTTCTTTGTTTAATGAAAACATGTCTTAGACTTCATCATAGTATTTGGAGCAAATATGTGTTAATCTATTTGACCAAATTTTAAGCAACTATGCTTGTGGATTCATGTCTTCTCTTCAAGGGCTAGTTAATTATATTGTGCTAGATTCAATTTTTTGTAAGATTGTTTAGGAGATGGGTTAGTTTCTTTTTCGTTGGATAATTTGGTTTGCTTTGATATCATAGCTTACTATTTCTTTATGCTTGAGAACTTTTTTTTTTCATCTCATCATTTAGCTATTAAGTGTAGAATTTTCGAACACATTTTAATTTTTTTTTTTTTTATCTTTTCCTTTGCATGAATCTGTTTTGGAGTCCAAATGGACTCCTTTCCTCTTGAATTCATAATGGGTCAATGAGGCCCATCTCTCCGAGTCAAGTTCAAAGTTTTAAACTCAAAGTCGATTATATGGCGTGCGGGTGCAAGAAGATGAAAGAAGAAAGAAAATAGGTGAAAACTCATTGATGAGGTTACTAAGAGATTTGAAAAATCTCGATTTTTATTATTGCCTTATTTTTATTTATTTATTTATTCATTCATTTGGGTCTCGAAGCCAAAGTTGTAATTTAATACAGGTGAAGCAGATTTGGGGTCTCAAAGGTCTGAAAACTAGCTTAGGATAGGTTATGGGCCAAAAGCCCAAGTATTTAGATTAGGATGGGTGGAGATAGGTCAAAAGCCCAAATTAGCATTGGACTGGGTTTATGATTTGGGCCTAATGGCCTAAGTCCTTTAATCTCCCCCTTCCTCTTTATATGCTAATTGTTCTTAGTTTTCTTAGACTTAGTTAAAATCCCAATTAAGTCGTCAGAATGTGTTTTGTACATATCTTGAAGACAATTTTCATTAATCATTTTTTAAAAAAAAAATCTTTTTTTAAAGTTAGTCAAAAAAATATTTTCAAATAATCCGGATAACCATAAGTTAGCGGATACTCTTGGTGCTATAACAACCTTCCAAGAGTATTAATAGGAACCGCTTACTCAGAATTTTTAAACTTAAAAGATTTTTTTAATTTTGAATCTTTTCAGTAATATATTTAGTTTTTCTTGATAGTTTATCAAAAATCAAGTGGCTACTCTGTAATTTCTTAAATTATTCCAAATTTTCTTTAAAGTTTTGGAATAGTTTAAAAGGTCAAAAATAAAAATTTTCATACCCTTACGAATCGAAAGAGGGGCAAAACAAAAACCCCGTTCTAATAAATTTGGTATCTTATCTTTCATTATGATATATCATCTATCACTTTAGGTTGTGAAATTAAGTTGCGAAACATTGGATTTGTTCCTTTTTAATTAAGCTATGTGAATGGTTTATTAAATGTATTTTAGTTTCTATTTAGGTTCAACATATGCTTTATTTCAATCATTAAATATGAATTTTGATACCACTCTGGCATTGGGTATGGTATGATTTGGATTTTAATTTTACAGTTGAGTATGGTTTCTATGAGTTTTGGCTCGAGTTTGGCATCTAGGTATGATGATTTGGGAGTTTTAGTACTAATTACTATTATTCTGGGTGATTCCTCTAAGTTTCGATATGAGTTCGGCATCTGATTATGGATTTTATTGTATATCATATGTGTGGCCTTTCGTTAGTACCCACTAGTTTTGGTTCAAACCCGGCAGATGACCTCTTGTTATTATCCATCACTATCGGTTCAAGCCCAACTTTTGGCCTCCTGTTACTATTCATTGGTGCCTGTTCAAGCCGGTGCACATCTGGATGGCTACTATGATTTTGTGGGATGGGTTCAGCTATGGATTATTTATGTTTATTTTTATTAATTATTTCTTGTGTGTTTCACCAGTTTATGGGGCTACAGTTGGGTTAATTATTTTCTTCAGTGTACCCAGCGGTCTTATGGGGCCCTTGTTTGGTTATGTTTGATTTGACTTTATTACTGCGTTATTTATTTTTTGTATCGATAATACTTATTTATTTATCGTATTTGAGTAGCTTGGTAGTTGGTTTACCTTTCTATCCTTGCTAACTATTGACTTAGATTACACCCGCGCATTTTAGTTATACTTTTCCTGTATTGAGCTAAGTCGGTCGATGATGCCTACTGAGTACCCGTTGCTCTGGTACTTATACTACACTTCTGCATTTTTTTCTTGATGCAGATTCTAATACTAACAGTTGGCGTTGACGTGGTTCCTACCTTTTAATACTGATTCAGAGCAGTGTGAGCTTACTGTCGTCCGAGTCTGATCCTCCTCTATCTATTCTAGTATAGTCTTTTGAACTTGAGGCTGCTTGTATATGTTGTGTATATTTTGGATTCTGTCTAGTATTATGGGTATCTTTTAGTAGTGGCTCTAGTACCAGGTCTTGGGAGGGATTTGTTTGTACATTTGGTCCTTTTTTTCATTCTCTCGGTTTGCTGTATTATATATGTTTCCTTTCTATTTATCACTTATTATTACTACTGCTATTATTTTATGCGGTCATTTTTTTTATTTCTGTCTGTTAGCATGTTATCAATTATTTTGGGTTATGGCTTGGCTTGCCTAATGGTGAGATAAAGTAGGTCATCATAACTTGAGAAATCGGGTTGTGACATATAATCACATATAGATAATTTAACAATTAAATAATATTAATATAATTGATATTTCTCATTTGTTTGTACTCAATGGAGGTCGAAATCAGAATGGTTCAGACTTCAAACCATTAAGTGCATTTGTTTTTTACTAAGATTTTAGCTCTTAATGGGTCTGAATATGTCTTAATCATTTAAATCTAGAATCAAGTCTTAATAGGTCTGAAAAGGTATTCTGGTATTGGATAATATTCACCGCCATCCTATTCATAATCATCAGTCACAACCTCTGTCATCGCCATCATTATCAACCACCACCAACCACCTCCACCATCACAACCACCATCGACAACAAATATCGCTACCAACCGCTATTGTCAACCGGTACCACACCTACTACCTTTATTTCTCTAATTATATTTACCGCTACCACCGCCGTCAACAGCACCACCATCATCAACTTCTACCGATCAATCCCTACTATCGACCAACTCGTCTATAAAAACTAGCACCACCGCTAACTACCACTAATACATCACAACCTCCACATATTCTTTGACGGCCACCGACATTGCCACTAGTAACGTCATATATACCATCACTTCAATCACCATCATTGCTACAATTTATCTCTACCAACAACCATCTCCTCTATCACAACTAACAACATCTCCAACTAGCACCAACACATCGTCAACCATCATGCATTCATTTTTCAGCCATCACAACCAACACCTCCAACTACTAACATCAAGTAACGTCGCATCACAACCACCACCACCACTATCAACCGCCACCATCATAACAGTCACTACAATACCAACCATCACAACTATCACCACTTACATTACTAAATACTAACATCAATCATTGTCACCACAGCTACCATTATAAACCACCTTCACTATCACTAACAAACATAAATATTTTTTTCAATCAAATAATAATTTTGTTGTATTAAATTACATACTTTTTTGATATATAATTAGTTTTTTATTAAATTTGTATTTTTTATTTTATTATATATACAAATAATTTTTTTTTACACATTCAGATGTTGAAAAACAAACAGTATTAATCATTCAGTTTTTAGATCTAGAGACAACATCTTAATCATTCAAATGTGCATTCAGATTCAGATGTCTGAATCTTAAAAAAACAAATACAGCCTAATAGCATATAAAATATTATTTGTTAAATCAATTATAAATAAAGTATAAAAAGTAGTGAAAAGTCATGTTGAGATAAGGCTCTATTTAACTAAAATATATATTACATCTGAATATATATTAGATATAAAACATATGAATTATATAGGAAACTAAAATATATATAGTAAATAAGACACTTATAAAATTATGAAATTGGAAACAAATGATAAAATGTATGACTAATTGAGTAAATACAATTAACAATTATATAAAGGAATTAATTTTTTAAAAGATCTAAAATACCTCAATTAGCCCAATAGAAGCCCGAAAAATGATATAAGGATATCAAAATTGTCTATTAACAAAAACTTTATCAAAGACAAATTTGTAAAGATACGTCATAAAGCTTAAAAAAAAAATTTTAAACTCGACTAACCCATTAATGCCTCGTATGAATCCCTCTTTATAAAAGGAAACACGAATTGGGGATCCTTAAAATTTCATTAAAAATAAATCTATGGAGGAGAGTATAAAGTGTCATTTGGTGTATGTGTGTGTTGTTGTTGTGATCCGCCAGTTGAAGTGGCTAGAGATGAAAAAATAGCGGCAACAAAAATTAATGACAGTTTGAGGGATTTGGGGATGGTAGATTAAAAGGGACAAAATAATGGGGATTCAATCTGGTCCTTTGAGTGATTGAGATTGATGACTGAGATTAAAATCAGAAATGGATCAGCCTAATGAGTCAAAATTAGATCATGAATTGACATTTCAAAAGTCAGTCAAATTAGATTTAATCTTGGCTAAAATTAACGTTAACTAGATAAAAAATTGCATAGGATTTAAATAATTTGGGAAGAAAATTAAATTTAATTGAAATAAGGCTGATATTTAATTTATAAAATCACATATACATAATGTAACAAATAAATAATATTAATATAATTAATGATAATGTCATATAAAATATCATTCATAAAGTCACGTTGAGATAAAACACTATCTAACTAAAACGTATACTATATAACGTTTGAATTGTTAGATATAAAATATATGAATCAATATATATATAAAAAAGAGATCAATAGCTAATCGTATGTGGCATGCCTTAGAGGCCTCTAATGCCATTTATTTATTTTATGGGTTTTTTGAATTATTTTCTCTTATTTTTAACTTAATAAATTATTTAAAATTAATAAAAACCATTCATTAATGTCTATATTATTAGAAATTAAATATAATGTGTTTAATAGACAACATGATTATTATCTCATTCTATTAAACTCTTCCACTTCCTCACCTTATTTATCACACTTTTTATTATTTAACTTATCTATTCTTCCTCTTGAAAAAAAATAATTCATCCCACTTTTCGGATTTAAAAATACTTTTATGACAATCTCTCTCTCTCTCTTTCTATATATATATATATATATATATATATATATATATATATATATGTTTTCTCAAATTTTTAAACTTTTTCTTATTCTTTTTAATTTATATAATGTGTTAAAAACTCAAAAACCATCTAAAAGTTAAAACTCTGTGTTTAATATACAACATGATTATTATCCCATGCTATTAAACTCTTCCACTTCCTCACCTTATTTATCACACTTTTTATTATTTAATTTATCTATTCTTCCTCTTGAAAAAAAATAATTCATCCCACTTTTCGGATTTAAAAATACTTTTATGACAATCTCTCTCTCTCTATATATATATATAGATAGATAGATAGATAGATAGATAGATAGATAGATAGATAGATATCATTATATTTATATATATGTATATGTTTTCTGAATTTTTTAAACTTTTTCTTATTCTTTTTAATTTATATAATATGTTAAAAACTCAAAAATCATCTAAAAGTTGAAACTCCCATTTTAACTAAATTTTTAAGAGAATTAAACATGACAATTATGGCTTACTATTATTATTATTATCCATTCATATCCTTAATGTTACTCTATCTTCTCATGCCTTTTGATATTTCAAATATAAGTTCTATAAATTCAAACATTTGAATAAGCATTTCTCAATGCACATTTCAGAATTAAGCATTGGGTCAATATTGGTTGTAATTTTCTTCTAATATTATTTTTTTGTTTACAGATTTATTCTTCTTCATCACTCTAAAAGCAACTATCAAGGTAAACAAATATACTTTATTTTTCTTGTGTGTGTTAGTCGCTGAAAGTTTGTAAGAATGCATCATAAAATTTTAAATACATATTTTTTTATCGTTTAAAATTTTTTTTAGTTATGATATTTTATAAACTGAAGAAAAATATTCATATAGATCAAATACTAATTATGAATATTAGACCCTTCTTCTATTTTCGAATGTTTCATTCTAATAGCCAATTTACTTTTTATTTGTAGAATTAAGCTTGATTCTTGAGGAATATTAATTTATCATAAATTTCGTGAATAATGTTTCTCTTCACCTTTTCTATTAATTTGTTCTTTATACATGTTCCGTTTACTTTCTTATGTTAATTTTCTCTTTACGATGGATAATTAAGACATGTTCTATTGTATCTGCGATTTGAATTCAAGGAGTAACTCTCTCATTATTATTATTTTTGAAAGAAAAGCTACTAAATTCAAATGTTAATTTATTATAAAAATGCATTTACCATTTTTATTGTTATGTTTTCGGTGCTTATTATATTTTCATGTTTTTAATGATTAAGTTCGTAAGAATGATATTGCATCTTTTAGTTTTGCATGTTCTCTATATGATTTCTCTTTATTTTGTATTTTATATGAATTTCTGATTATTGTAGTTTTATAATTACTTTGGTTCAAAATAATAACGTATGATTTTGATAGATATCTACTATAACTGCGCGAAGCGCGGACAAATTCACTAGTTATATATAAATCTAAAAAAATAAACAAGACACTTGTAAAATTGTGAAATTAGAACATGTCGAGATGATAAAATGTATGACAATTGATTAAATACAACAAATATTTATATAAAGAAAATTAATTTTTAAACAGATTAAAATATATTAATTCGTCAATTAGAAGTTCGAGCAGGATATAAGGAGGTCAAAATTAGGTATCAACAAAGATTATAATGGAGACAAATTTGTAAAGATTCGTAGTAAGGCTTTAAAAAAAACTTTGAAACTCGACTAAATCACTAATGCATCATATGAATTCTTCTTTGTTAGAGAAGACACGAATTGGGGTCCTCAAATTATGATTGAAAATTTGTTAGAGTGTCATTTGGTGTGTGTTTTATTGCAGTTGGCCCGAAAATGGAAAAACAACAACTGAAAATGAATTAGGGTTGAGGAATTTGGGGGTGGTAGATTAAAAAGAAATAAATAATGAGGATTCAATCTGATCCGTTGGACGATTGAGATGACTGAGATTATAATCAGGGATGGGTCGGCTTAGTGTATCCAAATTGGATCATAAATTCAAATTTTAAAATTCAGCCAAATTAGTTTCTATTCTGGCTAAAATTGACGTTAATTAGGTAGAAATTGGCTAGAACTTCAATTAATTGAGAAGAAGATTAAACTGGATTGAAATAAGGCTGCTATGTAATCAATAAAAATCACATATACATAATTTAACAAATAATAATATTAATATAATTGATAATAATATCATATAAAGTATTATTTATTAAATTAATTATAAATAAAGTATAAAATTGTAAAAAGTCACGTTGGGATAAAATATGACGTTATCATATCATTCTATGATTTTGTCTTATTTCCTGTAGAGAGTGCTTGAAATATTTGTGTATATGGCCACAAATTAATTTATATTTAGCTATGATCTTTTTTGTAGCAAATAGTTAAATTATTTCACTAGAAATTTTAGATCGTTGCTATTTAAACATTGCACACTTTGTGACAAAACTATGTTGTCACTAAATCACAGGTTGATTAGAGATAATTAAATAAATTGCTATATTAGTGAAATTATCCGTGCGGCTGTAAAAAGTTTCAATATAATAAGTAATTAATTTTATAAAATAACAAAAAATAATTCCTACTAATCAAATATACAGTCTAAAAAGAGGAGAATATAATTGTTAAAAATCATGTTTTGTCATAGCCCATAATTTCTCTTATATTTGAAGATTTCAGATTCTTTTAAAAAATAATATTAAGTTTACGAATTTATTTTTAATCGAGACGGACAACAAAATTGTCACTTTATGGAATTGTTTTGCTTTCTATGGAGTTCCTAGAGGGGGAGAGACCCTAGACAGCGAGACAAAAATGGTTGAATCAGATTTCTTGAGATTAGATTAGTGACATCTATGTATTTTTCGTCTGGCTCTCACCGGTAGACCACCCCTTGCTATACCTGAATCAGTTTGACTTAATGTTTATACTTGTATTTTTCTTCCCAACTTCTTTCTATCATTCTAGTCAAGCCCTGCTAATATGCCTCGAGAGCCTGAGCTACTGTTTTCTTTTCCTTACCCACATATCACAGTTAGTACCCTCAAAGCCATTGGCTTTTAACTAACAACTCTTGCTTTTGATATAACTGAGATACACAGTACCAAGCTCGTACCTGGAAGCATTTAGAAATACTTCATCACTAAACACTTTCTTGGCAAGTGTTGTCTTTCCAAGACCAGGCATACCAACAATGGAAATGATGTCGAGCTCTACTGGTCCCATAATTAACTTTGCAACTATGATTTGTCCCTCATATCTGAAACAAACAAACTAATTCTTCATTAAATAATGAAGAGTTCCCTTTTGATGCCGCTCGAGAAAAACCACTTGGAGACTCTATAGTCCCTCAAAGAACTCATCTTCTCAATTCTCATCAAGGTTCTCTAAGATTTGTGTCTTTAACAAAAGCAGTTTCCAGAATCACATCATCTAACAAGCCATGTCACAAAGAGAAAGGCTTTACAAGAAGAGAATCAGTGATGTACTCGATCTTGTATGCCAAATGTATAATATGTGTGCAAAGGACATTCCTCAGCATCCTCATCTAGATAGTCATGATTTGCAACATCCTTGAGAAATGATTTGAAAAACTCAAGCTCCTGCAATCTGGCCTGCAATTAAAGTTTCACAAGAACAATTGAATCAATTTGGAGTGTATAAAAGTGGTCGCACATTCTCAAATAAAGAATTTATAAACCCCAACACATTAATCTGTGGGAAGATTGATTTTATTGGCTACGTTTGAATGTTGAGATAAATCTCTGGAGACTTTGGATTTATCGTTTCAACCTAATGTAACAAACCAATAACTTCAAGTTCCTGTTCTTTGGCAGAGATTTCATTTATTTCTCTTTTATGACAATGGCGAATGATAGACCCTGCCTCCATTGATGTAGCTTCAATACTGCTGACATGTCATCTAATTTTCCCATCTTTGTTTGTAGCTCCGGTGGAGAAACGAGGAAAGCCCAGACGAATCGGAGCTTTTTGTGAAGTGTTTCAAAGTGATCCTTCACACAAACTACAAAATTTTTAGCCTGAGATTCAAGAATCTCATTGAAATCTTGAAGGAGAAAATCAGCAAATGAACCAATAAATTCATGCATTATTAGATAACAACAGATGAATATAGGCCTATGTAACCTCTGGCTTATTCATCTTCATGCTCTTAATTAGCATATCAAATAACACTCCACTAGTTATGTCTTTACCCGATATATGTTGCTTAAACATGAGAGAGAGAGAGAGAAGTTGTTGCTACAACAATAACAACATCATCCTTCTGGGAAGAAAGTCAAAGAAGTAATCACTAAGTTGAACACTGTGAAAGTTCAAAACAATAAAATAGAGAATGGCATCGCTCGAACTCGAACCTGAGACCTTCAATGTGTTAGCAATATCATTACAAAATTACCCTTCAATGTTATTGTTAAAGTATAAACAAAAAATAAATAATGCCTTTACAAATATTTCACTACACAACAGACAAAAAGAGTTCAGAAACTGATCATACAACGAAAAAAATAGAAATGATAGTTAAATAAAAATCCACAGAGAGTTACATATAAATAATTACAGAAAACAAAAAGGTAGAAGTATCAGTTGATGTCAAGCTCTTGAAGAGAAACAAAAGAGTGTAAATGCTGACAAAGAAAAACACCTCAGATCTCCAGACCAGATGTTGTCAAATGGATTGGGCACCATAAAACAATGGGCATGTTTGAAGAGAACTGGCTTCACAAGGAAAATCAATGATAAGGACAACCATCGGCTTTCTAGAGGTGATATGTCGACTGGCGTGCAAAGTGACAATGATGTATTGCCTTGGATTGATTCATTTACGAAAAGAAGCGGTCTTCTGAAATCTCCAAGATCTTTTATTTGTTTGCTCAAGAGTAACCAAAGAATGGGGAATATGCTACTTGACTTTCACATCCTCATCAAATACGACCTTGAATACTCACATTGATCAATGTCTTCCTGGGGAGTCATCAGCAGTCAAGTGGACACCAAATCCTAAGGTGGTTAAGTACACGATCTTGATAGGAGAAAGGGAACCAATTGATCTTCAAACCCGACTTCATCAGTTTGAGAGATCACTGATGTACCTGTTATTGAGATACTGGAAAAACCTCCTACCGTGAACCTTGAATCTACTGCTAATGAAGGTGTTGTTTACATTGACGCGTGAAAGATTGTAACATTTTAATTAATATGGAATGTGAAATATCGTAACATGTGTAAAAGCCAGTCCTTATTGGGACTGTTTCTATAATAAATTTGTGTATTATCTTAATTTTTTCACCAAAAGAATGAGTAAAAAATTTCAAAAAAATAAGAAAAAAGATAAATGCAAATGTTGGCCTCTTAGACATGCCACATCAACATGGTCTTGCTTCTCTCTCTTTATATATATATGTGTGTGCGTGCGCCCGTATGTGTATTGATTATTAGTGACAAAATTAAAGGTCACAATTAAATATAAATATTTGTAGCTAAATGTTACAACATTTAACCACGACCTTTAATTTGTTGTTATTGAACCAACTTATTTTTGTAACAAAATCTTTTCGCATAAAACTAATAATTATTTTTTTTAGAAAAATAACTATTTGTCACAAATTGAATACATTATTTGCAACAAAATAACATATCACTGCTAACTTATTATTTGTCGCTAAATTGTAGTTAATAAATAGCGTCAAATTATTTTTTGGTGGAAAACTTTAATGGACAAAATTTTTCTCCGAAATTATATGTTTCGTCACTAAAATTATGTTGCTCATGCATTTAAATACTAAATGTAATTTTTTTCAAAAAAGGTGAATAGTTAGTGACGAATTTCATAGCGCGTCTAATAATTTCGTAGCTAAATATCATATTTTATTGCAGTGACGCCTCGTGCGCAAGAGTTGACACTACCACATTATGCCTTAATTTATGAGATATTCTATAATTCTTGCCTTAGAGGCAACGCTTAGCACAAGGACTTTCAAACAACAACTTACGCTCCATGGACAAGAATTAACACTACCATATTGTATCTTGATTTATGAGATGTTCTATATTATCCTTGCCTTAGAGGCAAGACTTAGCGCAGTGACTTTATAAAAACAAGTACACCCATGGACAAGAGTTGATGAGATTTCCTACTGCTCAAGAGTTAACACTACCACAACATGTCTTGATTTATTAGTTGTTTTATACGTATTGCCTTAGAACCTCCAAAAAAATAAGTTAACTTCCCATGGGCAAATGTTAGCACTACTTCATTATGTTTTAATTTATGAGATACTCTATTACTTTTGTCGTAGAGAAAAGAGTTAGTTCAAGGATTTTCAATACATGTTATGTCTTACGAGCAAGATTTGACATTACCACATTGTGTCTTGATTTATGAGATGTCCTATAACTCTTGTCTTAGAGACAAGACTTATTCCAAAATACTTTTAAAAAACAAGTTACACCCTTAAGTTTACTTTGATATCAAATAAAAAAAATTCTCTTTGAAAATATCCAACTTTCTGTTCATTAGCAAAATATAATAGAAGTTGAGAAAAAAAAAATAAAGATTAAAAAAATAAAAAATATATAATAATAAAAACCAAAAAATAAAATAAAGATTGAAAAAATAAAATAAAGTTTGAAAAAAATAGAAAAATAAAAATTAAATAAAGATTTAGACAAATACATTTTGAAAATAAAAAATAAATAATATCTGAGGAAAAACGCAAAAAGAAAAAGAAAAAACAAATAATTAAATAAAAATAAAAATTGAGACAAATAAATTAAAAATAAAAAGGAAAAAAAGAAAAAATCAAAGAGAAAAAAAATAGAAGTTAGAGACAAATAAATATAGAAAGTACAACAACAGCATTTAAGGTTTAGAAAGATAAAAATATATTTATTCTATGCATAAAAAGAAAACTATTTTTCAAAACTTTTCTTATATGCTGGACAAAATACCTTAGATAAATCCCTGAATCTTTAAGTGATATTATATAAAATTCCGACTATTTTGTTAATTATATTTTATTCTGATTTTTAAAATGTGATACATATGTTACATGGTGATACATATAAAAAAGTGATACATTTGAAACAAACAAGATATTTATTTAAGGAAATAATTGATTCTCTTTTATTCATTGTATTCTTTTATTTAAGGAAAGATATCTAATTTTTCTCTCTTTTTAGATTTAATTTAGGTGTTTTAATTATGTTTTTTCTTTTCTGTCTATAATTATGAAAGATATGTTTTTTTGGTCTTTTTTTCTCTTTTTTTCGTCTTTAATTTTAGTCTGTTTTTTAGATTTAATTTTAATTATGTTTCAATTCTGCTTTTAGTCCTTTTTAAAAAAATATTATTACTTTTGTTTCTACACTGACTACACCATTACCTTTCATTAATAATATCTGAATCACCCATAATACCATATCTATCACACATTAATATCATATGAATCACTCAATAATTGAAATAAATAATTGTATCTACCATATGAATCACCATAATATCATATATATGAATCACCAATAATTAAAATAAATCATTGTATCTATCATATGAATTACCATAATACCATATGTATGAATCACCCAATAATTGAAATAAATAATTGTATTTACCATATGAATCACTATAATACTATATATATCACCCATTAATATCATATGAATCACTCAATAATTGACATAAATAATTGTACCTATTTATTATGAATCACCATAATAAAATATGTATCACCTCTTAATATCATATATATCACTCGTTAAAATCATACAAAATGTATCTATTGTATGAATCACCATAATACTCATATAATAATATCATATTTATCATTCATATGAATCATCATTAAAAAAATAAATATGTATGAATAACTAAATAAATTTATATATGTATCAATAATTTTTATTTTTTTAAAAAAGAGAGATTTTAGGAGAGGAAAAAAAAGTTGCATGCATTAATGGAGGAGAAAAAATCAGAAAGAAAGATGATTTAATTATTGATAATTAAGGAGATATTTTAGGATATAAAATTTTGAATGAATTAATGGTGGAGTAAAAATACGAGATATTATGAGTAAAGTTAAAAAATGAAATTTTATGTAAATTTGAATATTAGGTAGAGTATTACTATGAAATTTGTGTAATCATCGGTTCATCCCATTTATTTCCTTACGAGGCCCATCAGTTTCCTAGTCCATGACACAAAGGCGTTTCGACCGTCCCCTTTCCCGCGCATCCTTCGCAATCGGCACGGAGTTGGCGAATGCGACAATGCTCAACAATTCTCCTACAATGGAGGATCTCGACGGAGGAATGGCGAGTGAAGTAGAAAGAGAAGAGGAAGAATCCGTAACTCACTTACTCCGAGATCGATTCCGATTATGCACAATCTCCATTGCCGAAGCCGAGGGTAGGTTTTCTATTTCGAATTGTTTATTTTGCAATGCCGTATTTAACTTGTTATGTTATATGTTTAAGAACAGCTAAACAATGCGGTATGGAGGTTTCTCAACCGATCATCACCTGTATATCTGATTTAGCCTTCAAGTTTGCAGGTACAATTCTCTCTCTCTATATATGCACACACACTTTGTGTGCGCGCGTGCATTTAATTAGGAGCGAATCTAGATTTTGAAGGTAAAGGGGGTGCACCCCTTAATTTTCCATATAATATTGTTCAAACAAGTCTTTTGGAAACAGCCCCTTTCCTCTCAGTTAAGGGTAAGGACTGCGTACATTTTCTCCTCCTCACTCCTCAGACCTCACTTTGTGGGACAGTGGGACTACTGGATATGTTGTTATTGCTCAAACAAGACAGTGAATACAGGTGCACCTACTGTCACCTTAAATTCTTGAGGGTGACCATAATTTTCTCATTTTTCTCCAATTAAACAATTGATATTTCACTTTATCATAATTTTTTTTCAATTCCTTGCTCATATTTTTGTCATTCATGCTTATAATTATTAATCTTGGGCTAAACATATATATTTGTTTTTTTTCTCCGTTTGTGCTTTTTTTCAGCCCATGCTTTATTCACATTTTGCACTTAAAGCCCTAATGGATCTTAGAGCTTTTCTGTGTTTTTCACTTGTGATAACACTGGACTTTAAGCGAATGTGATGTGACTTGAGATATAGAGAACCTGTCTAGAAAAGAAAAGCGCCTTGAGATACATAGATGTCGGTGGTTGTTTCATAGAATATTCAGCATGCACTTTCTTTTGATTGAGGATGTCACTTCCAATCTGTCTAACAGAGGGATATGCTGACCCTGCATAATGACCTAAGTTGCTTGGACTTGGGTGCAGATCCGAGAGTCGAATTCGTCAAAATTTAAATTCTAAGATTCGTGGGTGCGAATCCGAGTGTGGATATGGGTGTGGGATTTCAACTTAAAAATATTCAAATATTACCTTTTCAATTTCAGTTAGGAGTATTATTATGAATTTTGTTATTATACGTACTATTAGGAGTACTTTTTCAATTAGGAGTACTATATAAATATATATTATTTTACTATATATATTGATTCTTTGTATATTCTACAGATAAAAAAGTATAAAACAACCGACATCGTATTTTATTTTATTGATTCTTTTTATTTTCTAAAGAATAAAAAAATGTAATACACCGACATTGTCTCTTTCTTCCACAAGATGTCGAAATCATTGTTTCTTCTCCCAAGCTACGCCGTCGTCAATAAGTTGTAAAATCCTCGTACGACTGTCTCTTTCTTCTAAGTCAAACCAAAAGTACAACTGTCTATTGCAGTCACCAACCGAATCAGAAGTACGACTGTCTCTTACAATCGCCGGTCCAATTTCAATTTTCCCAAAATTTGTCTTGATTTTGGTCAACGTCTTTGGATTCGTTTGACTGAATTCGAGACGCACCCCACATCTGCACCATCATCGATGTCTCATCGAGGCGGGTTCATCGACAAAATCAAAGAGTTCGTGCAACATAGATAATGGCACGATCTGCATTTTCCATGTTAAAATAGAAAATGTATTTGAAGACTTCATTTGCACCGAACATGAAGCTTGTTAGTTAGTCACTAACAATACAAATGTTGAAAGGCGACCAAAAAGTGTCACCACTTTTAGTTGACAACTTCAAGGCTGTTTTTTTATATAACCATGGTGTCTGCGCCAACTTTTGTGCATCTCGACTAAATCCACAGGGTACCTGCTACCTCCCATCAACAATAGATACTAGATAACTCTGTCTGCCAAGGCTAGGACATATTGGAAGAATCACCTAGTGTTTTTTTGTCTTTGTTGGGATTTGAACCCAAGACTTCAGGTTCTCAACCCACCTTATTCACCACTAGGCCACACTCTTGGGTGGTAGACAACTTCAAGGTTGTTCTATCTGTGTGTACATGTTAATGTTATTGATTTCGTATTTTACTGGCTTATCTGTAGCAACAACAACAGATCCAATATATTCCCACCAAGTGGGTCTGGGGAGGTAAGTGTACGCAGTCCATACCACTATCTCAAAGGTGAGATAGAGAGACTGTTTCTGATAGACCCGCGGCTCAAAGATAAAACAATTTAGAAAAGGAATAGTTAAAGGACATGATAGAGTAGAAATTACCACACCCATTAATACTATAGACAAGATTCATCAAGTAATACAACAAATGATACAACATTCTGAAATAATACTAGTACTATAGCTACTAACACGGATAATCAAGTCCTCCTACCTATTAGGATTGACACACTCGTTCCTACTATCCTTCTACCCTAGTTCGCCTCTACAACTTCCTTTCTAGGGCCATGTCCTCGGTAAACTGAAATTGCTCCATGTCATGTTTAATCACCTCTCTCTAATATTTCTTCGGACTACCTCTACCTCGCCTGAATTCATCCCTATCCAACCCCTCACGCCTTCGCACTATGGCATCCGTGCCTCTTACCATCACATGTGTGAACCATCTTAACCTCGTTTCCTTATCTTGGCTTCCACCGAAGCCACTCTGATACAAGCATAAAGAGCGTAAGGATTACAAGGTCTTGTAGAAGGTTCACGTTTCGGATTGTCAAAGGTTCAAGCCTCGGATTTGAAAATGCTTGAAGACGTTTTGGAACCATTACAAAGCCTTGTTCAAGTTGAAGATTGGAGAAAGGGTCCTTACACTCCAAGGATGCCTATACTTGGGATTATTAAGGGCAATATTGTCTTTTGCTGGCTCTTTTTTACACTCCAAAGGAGCACCCTTTATTAAGGGTATTTTAGTCATTTTTATGTAATAGTATAAATAGACCTATTAGCTTCTATTTTGCTTAGACTTTGATGAATTGAAATTGAGTATTACTCTTAGTGTAGTTTCTTTCCTTAGTGTAGGGCTTGGAGAAGCCATCTTAGTGTAGGTTTTGGAAAAGACATCAAAAACTTGAGAGTTTAATACAATTGATGGATTTCATTTGTGTTGAACATTTGGCAAGAAAGGTGTGATTGAGGAAGTGTGAGTCCTTTGGTCCACCTAAGAGGAAGGTTTGAGCTTTTATTGGTGAGGTGTGATTGATGGTTTGATACACCATCTTTTGTTAATCACTTAGTAGGAGTAACGGTCTTTCTACTATCTTTACATTCATGCAATTCTTCTCCTTCATCTCCTTTCTAAGTGTTGTTTTCTCTTTGTGTGCTTGCTGATTTTTGCATCTTAATATCCATGAAGTCACTCCCACCTTATCTCGAATAACCTTATTTCTAATCCTATCTTTCTCAGTACACCCACACATCCACCGAAGTATTCTCATCTCTGCGACCTTTATTTTTTGGATGTGAGACTTCTTGACAGGCCAACACTCCACCCCATACAACAATGCCAGTCTAACCACCATCCTGTAGAACTTGCCTTTAAGTTTAAGAGGTACTTTCTTGTCACACGAGATATTTCATCTACCCTACCCTAATCCAATGAGTGACATCCTCATCAATCTCGCGATTCCCCTGATCATACACCCCAGATACTTGAAACTCTCTCTCTTTTGGATGGAATGAGTATCAAGCTTTACAACCATATCGGACTCATGTGACACCTTGCTGAAATTATACTTCAAATATCCGTCTTGGACCTACTCAACCTAAACCCTTTAGACTCAAGGGTTTGCCTCCAAACCTCCAACTTAACATTAACTTCACCATGTGTCTCATCAATCAAGACGATATTATCCGCAAAAAGCAAACAATAAGGCACCTCACCTTGAATTTGCCATGCCAAAACATCCATCACCAAACAAATAGAAACGGGCTAAGAGTCTATCCCTGGTGTAACCCAATCAAGATAGGAAAGTGCTCCAAGTCCCCTCCCACAGTCTTAACCCGAGTCTTGACACTATCATACATATCCTTAATTGTTTTAGCATACACCATAGGTAAATCTCTAGCCTCCAAGCACCTCTATAACACCTCACTGGGGACTTTATCATAGGCCTTCTCTAAGTCAATAAATAGCATGTGCAAGTCTTTTCTCTCCGTATACTGCTCCACCAATCTTTGTTAAACGAGATGGAGTGCTTTATTAGTCGAGCGACCTAGCATAAATTCGGATTGATTCTCAGAAATAGTAACAATCCTCCGCAACCTCAACACTGTCACTCTCTCCCAAACCTTCATAATGTGACTCAACAACTTGATACCCGTATAATTATTTTCTACTATACAGAAATGTGAGTTGGGGGACGACCAAGGGTATTAATGTAATTTTCTTTACTATATAGAAATGTAAGTTAGGGCATTAATGTAATTCCATAGCTAGGTAGTACAATCATAGTTATCTCAAATAAAGAATTTCATTGGTCATTTCTTTCTTTCTAGCTTATGTGTTCTCCATTTATGGCCCGTTATGTGACTAATAAGATTTTTCTTATTTTAAATGTCAATTTATTCAACTATATTATATACAAAGTACTACTTCAAATAAATTTAAATTTATACAAAGATATTATCTCTTGCAATCATATGTATTTTCAATTAAGGGTGGAGTTAAATAAGGCTATTGGGTTCATTCGAATTCCCTTCCACAAAATATTAGGTTGTTTACATAGAACTAAAAGTATTTTTTATTTTTATATGATAGATGTTGAATTTTTTTTATTGCTTCGTATGTTTACTTTATTATATCTAAAAATTTTTAGGTGAAAATAGTGACTCCGCCACTTCTTTCAATGCTCCAACTTTCTAAATATTATTAGTTTTTAGCCCAATAAATACTGTCACACATGAAATTCTACAAGCAAATTTATTAAAATTATGCGGAATGAATTATGTAAATCATACTTAAAAATATATAATGCAGTAATTTAGTTTTTTTACTTGCAATTTAGTGGGCTAAAGTTTATAATTGTTAACCTAATTCAAGATATTTATTTTTGTTAATTATCAAATAATTATGTCAAAAAATTTATTGTTAAATCAAATAAATCTTTAATATATTGACATTTATAATTTTAATTTATCTTCTTGTATAATTTCAAATAAAGTCAAAAGAAGAAAAACATTAAAAAATAATTGTTTAATTCAAGAGAATATGTTAGGCCTGAAGTAAAAATAAGCATTAAAACATATTATATTTTAAGGTTTTCTTTTGGTTTAATATACTTTAAGGTTAATAGGTAAATAAGTTGTAATTTATAGATTTTATAAAATAAAAAGTATAAAGTGTGATCACTATTATCATTTTCTATTGTGTTTAATTAAAATAATTAGTAATTAATTTTTTCAAAAAATTAATTAAATATATTTAAAGTTTTAATATTGGGCTTGTAAAAGGGCCCTTAATTATCTTGTTTTATCCTGAATGTCATCCTTGTTCTTATACAACAAAATCATCACACTCCACCTCCATGTTTCAGGCATCTTCGCGGTCTTGAAAATTGTGTCAAACAACCGAGTCAACAACTCCATATCTACCCCTTCTATGCACTTCTAAAAATCCACCGAAATCTCATGTAGTACCGTTGCTCTACCCTTATGCCTTCTACGTATAGCCCTCTTAACCTCCTCAACCTCAACACTCCTACAATAACCATAGTCGCGAAACCTCTCAGAGTGCTCCAAATCCCCCAACATAATGCTAGTATTCCTTCCTTCGTTTATGAGCTTATGGAAGTAAGATTGCCATCTCCTTCTAATAAGGTTGGTTTGTTGTCCACATCCTTAATATACTTCACTTGGTCAAGGTCCTGAGCCTTCCGGCTAGCCTGTACAACTTGTTATTCCTTCCTTTACTATCCAACGCTGTGTATAATCTCTCAAAAGTTGCATCCGTAGCCATTGTGACTGCCAACTTTGCCTCTCTCCTAGCAATCTTATATTCCTCCCTATTATTTCGTTTGTACTCTTCATCCTTACTCTCCGCCAATTTCGCGTACGCCCTCTTCTTAGCCTCCACCTTGAGAAAATTTGCCAGTTAAGCCTCTTCAATTTTCCAATTAGCAAAATGGCCTACTAAGAAAATTTGGCTATTAAGCCTTTTCAAGTTTTCAATTAGCAAAATAGCCTACTTCTATTTTCTTATCTGTCGGATTGATAATCGATCTGTCTATATATAGGTCGGATCGATAATCGATTTGTCAAATCGACAATCGATTTGTCGGATCGATAATCGTCTGTCTATCTATCGGTCAGATAGATAATAGATCTGTCTAAAAAATGGGTCATTTCCCTAAAAAAACTTGTAGTTTATTTAATTAAAAAGAAGACTTGAAAAGGCCATTTAACAAAGAATCCTCTCCACCTTCCCCTTCACCTCTTCGTTCCCCCACCAGTCCCCTTGGTGCTTGCTTGAGCGACCTCTTGAGACACCCAACACCTCTTTAGTTGTCTCCCTGATGCAAATGGCCTTCTTTACCCACATACTATCAACATCCCCTCCACTCTCCCTAGTTTTTCTCGTCATCAACTTATCCATTATCTCGAGCGTACTGGCCATAGTCAGACTACCCCATTCAATCCTCGGTTGGGCCTCTACATCTCTCCTTTTCTTTTTGATCTCCAAGTTTATCACCAAAAGCCTATACTTGGCCGAAAGGCTCTCATTCGGTATAACCTTACACTCCTTACAAATAACTTATCACCTTTCCTAAGGAGCAAAAATTCGGTTTAAGCCTTGGCCACCGAACTACGAAAGGTAACTGAGTGAACCCCTTTCTTTGGAAAGCTCGAATTAACTACCACCAACCCAAATGCCCGAGCAAAATCCAAAGGTGCCTCTCTTCCATCATTCCTTATACCGAACCCAAAGTCACCATGCACATCGTTGAAACCCTTCGAAGAAGACCCTATGTGCCCATTGAAATCCTCGCTGGGAACACCCCTCACCATCTCATCCAAAGCCTTTTAAAAACTCTTCTTCTCTTTCTCTTCCAAACCTACATGTGGGGCATACACACTAATAATAGGCAAAATGGCTCGGTGGATCCTTGTACTTATCCGAATTTGTAAAGTGAACACTTCTACTTAGCCTTTTGTCATCTAAACTCCTGAATTCATCAAAACGCAACATTTTAAACCCCTCTGACTGTTGACCAAGCTTATGTGGCACAAAATTGATTAAGTTGGACTAAGCGCGTGACTACACACGTATAGGTGCGAGTGAGGGTCATTTTTACATTAAAACGATTAAAAAGAAAAAAAAAAAACCCCCCTCCCCATCCCCGGCACCATTGCAACCCCAAGGTTACTATTGCCACCAACACCATTAAAGCCTCCCTAGCCCTAGCCCCAGCCCCCAATCCTCCTCCTTCGCACCATTGTTGCCACCAAAAAGGTCCCCCCTTCCCCCTCCCCTCCCACAGCCCCCACCATTTACTTTTAAACTTCTTTTTTTTAATTCACTTTCTCAATTTAAACTTTTTATTTTTGTAGGATTAATTTGAACTTGAATTGAAAGTGAGCGACAATGGATATTGAAAAATTAATTAATTCCATGGAAAAAGTTTGGAAAAGCTTGAAGTTTTTGTGGATTTGTTAAAGATATTTAAATTTTAAAGTTGAAAGTTCATTATGTTTGTGAATGTGAATATATAGTTAAAAATTTAAATTAATTGGAGAGGAATTTCAATTATTTGGAATGAAATTAATGTTCAATTTGTGAGCAAACATCAAGAACATGATTATTGAAATTTTTCTACAATTTGTAAAAGTTGTTTATTTAATTAAATTTATTTTAATATTTAATTTCTTATGTGGCATTTTAAAAATGACGTGAAATTTAATGCAACATTTAAAAATGACGTGGAAGCAGTTGTGTGACACACAACGAAATAGGGTTTAAAATGTTGAGTTTTATTGAGTTGAGGGGTTCAGATGACAGAAGTCTAATTAGAGGTGTTTACTAACTCGGACAAGTACAAGGGTCCATGAGACCATTTCACCCTAATAATATTTCAAGAAGACCATTCAATAACTAATTTAATCAACATCATCCTATCGTTGACCCTCCTAACCTCTACCACTTGCTCCCTGAGCTCATCTACTAGGATACCTACATCATTCCTATTCCTCACGCTTCCTGAGTACCACAACTTATAACCGCCTACTATCCTCGCCTTTGTACCTACCCATTTGGTTTCTTGGAGACAAGCTATATTAATTCGCCTCTTTCTAAGAATTTTCACTAGCTCTATGGACTTCTTCGATAAAGACCCTACTCTCAACCTAAGGTCTCCCTTAACCCCTTTACCCCTCATGCCCCCTATCTCTGCCCCTGGCACCGCCTAGCCCATGACCCCGACCCGACTCCAAGCCCACCCAAAGACATGACCCTAAACCAACACAATCAACCACAACCACCAGAGACCGCACATGCCAATAACACTAAGAAAACACACCCTAGGCAACAATGCAGTCCAAAAAGTTACTACCAAGACCACACTACAAGTACTACTTAGAACAACAAAGACGACTAAAACACTAGTAGAATTAACAGCACACCGAGTAGTAGCCGGTAATGAAGTTTGAAATGAGACACTCATAAAATAATTGTTTGTCTCAACTAACTACTACTATGAGATAGAGAAACAGAAATCAGTAAACCGCCACAAACTAACAAGATAACCAGCCAAGAAACGAAGAGAAAATGGATCAAAATATGAATAACAAACAATACAGACAGTAGCAACCTCTAATAACCAAGAAAGCTACACAAACAACTAGAAGGGATGGAGCGAGTGCACCTGATCGAAGCTAGGTCAGTTTACTTGGCCGAGTCACCGAATTGAGGCGGAAATTGGTTGCCGGAATCTTGCTGTCGCCGCCAGAGAAGCTGTGCCTTATCTGGATTTGCAGTACCTGCAAGAGGTTGAAAGAAAGGAAAGAGGGATCAGTGCTTTACGAAGTCGCCGGCGATGGAATCGGCGGTTTACTGGCTCATCTGTTTCGTACAAAATTCCATACCCTACAATCCTATGCAATTGTTAAAATTGTCAGCTGACCCGCTGTACCTGCTAGTATGATTCATGCAAATTCCGCAAGTTTGTTAAAAGCTTTGCAATAGCTTCGGTTGGAACTGAATACTGATTTGCTCAACCAATGAAACATATTGAAGTTAGACTAGAATTCCATCTCATCCAAGGAATAAGAAAATAATTGTACAAAAAAGAACAACAGCTTGGGGCTCTTGAGGTTTGAGATGGCTGCATCAAGGAGCAGTAGTGGCTGACGGTAAACGTAGTAGTGGTGTTTGTATGTTGGAGGCTGGTGGTGGTGGTAAAATTTCAAATTTACAGGAATATTTGAATAAACGTCTTCATTATGATTTTAAGACTTTGTACCAGATTTGAAATGAACCAGATCTAATAAGAGTAAATAAGTTGTCGCAAAAGAAAAATGGACATAATGCGCTGAGATGTTAATGATACAGTTTCCTCTCTATTAAGTGGAAACAAATGAGGCCTTAGCTGTTTCATTTCCATTTAACTGGATTGCATATTCAGGCATGCCTCTAACTGTATATCTTGATTGCTGGAGCAGTTAACTTATGGAGTGCTTTTTTTTGAGAGTAGAACAGCTATCGAAGGACCTAGAATTATTTGCACAGCATGCTGGTCGTAAGTCTGTAAACATGGAGGATGTTATTCTTTCTGGTGAGTTCATACTAGTTAATATCTGTAATAATAGATACAACAGATTGTGAACATCAGTCCTTATTAGCACAACTTAGCTTTATATACTTGGGTGTTGTCTCGACTCACAACCTAGTTTTATCTGCTTTCTATTAAATTTACAGTCACTTCTCCAGATTATATGTTCTACTTAGCAATTCGCTTGACGAACAATGCTGGTTCATGTATATGGAATCTTGTGTGTTTCATCTGAACAGTTTGCCAATATGTATTGTGTGAGTCCCTACTTTTTTTCCCACCCCGTCCATAAGAAAGATTGGTAACCATTTGCTACTACTGTCAATTATTGCAAAATTGATAGGTTTGCCGTTTTCACAACTCATTTGAGGTTCATTCAAGATAGACAACATTCAATTTTCCCATAACATGTGTCTTGTCAGAGCAGTTCATTTTTAAAATTGGCTCAACATTGCTCCTTTTTATGAATCTATGAACTACTAATGTTTTTTATATGTACTTCCTAGCACATCGGAATGATCACCTGACTACTTTATTGAGATCCTTCTGCAATGACCTCAAAGCAAGAGAGCCCAATTTGGAGAGGAAGAGGAAGAAGAATTCCAGAAAGGAAGGTAGAGTTGCTCAAGGTTTACTTCGTACTCCGGACACTTAGATTAGAGGTGTGCCCAGTTTCACCATGTGTCTAGTAGCATAATAGCTTGGTGGGAGCAGCATCTGTCCAGCAGCCACCACTTATTACTGAAAAACTACCTCAAAGTAGTCAAGTGGAAGGATAGTAAAAACTTTTGGATTTGAACTTCTATGTTTCATTAATCAGGGGCAAGCTTACAAATTGGAGCATGGAATAGTATTGGTCCAATAGTGATATCATGCTAGGCACATAATGTAGCTGCTGAGAAGCTTCCTCTGTACATGAATGTAGAACTTGCACAAATATAGAGTATTGTCTGTAAAAGTAATCATTTGATAAAAGGATTATTATACTTTTTTTTAACGGTGATCATTGTACTCGGGCAATTGGAGCAATCCGTCCCACAATTGGAAATGGGGCATAGTCGTCGTCATAGGGGTATCAAATATAGTCCATACTAGATAGGTATGCCCGTGCGTTGCACGAGCCCAACATGTATAGTAGAATAAAATGAAGATGTAACAGCAAGAGACTATCTCGTTTGATTGGATCAGTTGATGGAAATGATTCCAAATGTATGTTATTATACAATAATGGGGATAACATACTAATGGATGCTCACATTTACATATGATAGTGATTGTTGGCTATTTACATTGATAGAGATAATATTTATAAATTCTACAATAGGGGATGCAGTTGTTGTTGTGATCAATCGCTCGAGCATTCACGATTTTAAAAATAAATAACAAACGGAAAAGGACAAAAATAGCACCTAAAACTAAAATAATACCATAAAAATAGCATCCACAATTAAATAGCCACTTTTAGTATAAGTCGTGTACCATTTTCACAATCACCGCTTTATAAAATTCCCCTTCTTCAGCCCACTCCATTTTCTTCACTCTCTCAAATGGTCTAACCTACAAAATACACTTTCAAACCCTACAAAATACACTTTCAAACTACTCCCAAAACATGGAGAACTACTCCTACACTTCTTACCCTGAATCCGATCTCTTCTCTCCGTTCCCGTGAAATTGATTTCGAAAATACTGCAGCATGGGAAGATCCCAGTCAAATCCCTAATTATAAGGTTAAATTTATGTTTAGTTATGGTGGCAAGATTCATCCTAGACCACATGATAATCAGCTTGCTTACATCGAAGATTCTGTCTTTCACCACTTTCTTGTTTGCTTTTTTATTTGATGGACCTAATTTTTCCACCATTTTCAACAAAAACCTCAAAATCAAATAGAGGATTTCGAAGCAGAGTAAGCATTTTTAGGTAGGTTATACGGTAGAAAAGCATAACAAAAGAAAGATTTATTGATATCAAATTATAGAGTAAAAATATACTTACCGTTTCTATTTTTTTAAAAATTATTATTTGTCTTAGTTGGGCGGTTAATAGAAATAACTATTATGTATGCTTGCAAAGACTGTATGGATATATGAACACTGCATATGCATGCATAGATTCCCCTTCTATCTTGTTATAGAAGTGTATTAATGTGGTATAAAAGAGTATCTACTGGGTATATGATCCCCTCTTTCTCTTTTAAAAAGTGTATCAATGTGGTATAGAGTGTATCAATCTAATATAAAAGAGTATCAATTGGATATATGAACACTCCATATGCATAGATTCCCCTTCTATCTTGTTATAAAAGCGTATTAATGTGGTATGAAAGAATATCAATTGGGTATAAGATCCCCTCTTTCTTTTTTAAAAAGTGTATCAATATAGTATAAAAGCGTATCAATAATTCAATATGATATAAAAGTGTATCAAGTGGGAATAGAAACTGCATTGGGCCAACTGGGCAAATGGCTAAAAGAGGAAAATAAATTTAGCCGTCTGGTTAAAGTTGTCCACCTTTTTAAATTGTGAGCCATTTTTTTTTTAAATGGTCAACCCATGTCCTTTCCCCAATAATAAATTCATAAGATTTATAAAATTATTCCTTTTAAAGTCACTTTAATGTTTGTTTTTTAAGTATGTTTTCTTATTAAGTGAGATCCAAGAAGAATAAAATGAAATTGTTTAATGAGGAAAATCGACTTTTTTTTCGAACAAATTAAAAAGCATTTGTCGACTTGTAAAATAAAACGGAGAAAATATAAATGTTGACATTTTTTTTTTGACATTTATTACCTCCAATACAATAAAATAGATATGAAAGTATATTGTAATGTGCATGTGGGTCAACCATAGCCACAGGATATTTACATGTGGTAGAGAATGAATAGAGATTTTTCTATATAAAATACCAAAAATACCCTTTATTATTTAAGAAAGATGTGAAATTTCAAATCTATCCTTGTTGCACAATTGTGGAGTCAAGTATTATAGATTATTCAATGAAACTTTGTGCTCATCTCAAAAGCTGCAAGATGTAGAAACGCTTTTATTATCTTAGAGATGAAGTGACAAGGTTTTCCATCACATTTATGCAGGACTAATAATTGTGAACTACTACATCTAGAACAAGGATCCTGCAATACCAAAGAAGGGAAAAAGATTCAGCACCTTTAGGCAGCTCTGAGCTTCAGTTGTGCTGTTTGCAGACTTAACAAGCATCCAGAAGCAAGTATAGTATTATACTGATTGTTTATGTGACCTACAAAGTCAAAGTAATGCATTTTGATATCAGATTCATGCATTCATTTTCTTTAGTTTGACACCTAGAATGATAGGTCACTACAACTCTTATTGATTTGCCTAAATTCTTCAAAACAATGACTAAAATAAAAAGTACTCACAATATTCTTCAAAACAATGACTAAAATAAAAAGTACTCACAAGCTACTTGTCTCCATGCTAGATAGTGTCGAAGAATCTCAGAGAATGGGTAGCAAACAGATCGACCATCAAAGTAAGGTGGGCTCCTTAAAGTCATTCTCAGAGAAAAATTCTTTCCATTTCATCACATACATGAAAGAAAAAAGAGATACAATGGCAGATATAATTTCGCTGGAATACAATCAAAAGAACACAGTCAATATTAGGCTAGTCAACTATGGAAGGCCGAAGGCCCTCCTGCAATCGCTCAAATTGACTCACGTACTGAAGAAAGTTGCTGTAGAGGCAGAGATTTCCTACAAATGCCAAGAATATTAAAAGGAGAATGCCACCATTCAGATAGATACCAAGCATTCTCAAATCACACATTCTGAGAAACTTTCATTGTGCACAACACACTATCAGGATCATTTATCATGTTACTCACATAACATCGAACTAATGCTTTTGGTGTTTAAGTTCTTCAATACTGCTTGTTAAATCTCACTAAGAACCTTCCTTCCATGGACAGTTTATCAGTTTTGTAGGTTTCTCTGTTAAGATCTACTTTCTTGCAGTCTTATGAAGAAACAAACGATCTGATGCAATTCTGATCTTCCTTAAAAGCATGTCAGTGAACTTAGATCAACTCAACACAAATAAACTGTCATATTTCCTTAAGCAAGTGAAGTAAGATTTAAATAGCCTTGTGATTTCTTTTTGAGTTCTCTAATCATGTTACGACTACAGATACAGAGGCACTACCACAAGACTTCACGAATGGGCAGCGTATAAACTAAAATAAAGTCGGCATTATCCCATCTCCATAATAGGCTCTGGCAAATGCAAATGCTATTTCTTAATTTTCAAAATATTTAGGAAACTTGTCACTGCACAATAAAAGCTTCATTTACCATAACTAACAAATCCAGTAGCTGTGAAAGAGAAAAAACAGACTAACCACGGCAGATTGTTGCCTTTTTCCCTTTTAAAAAGGAAAAGAACCCCATTTTGTAGGCTTGATACACACACGAAGAGGAGTTCAGCAGATGGTACTCTGTATCATCGTCCTTTGCTGCTCGCATTAGCCTAGCTTGAATCTTCTCGAGCCTAAGGAATGATAAAATATTTTCAGGTTTATGTTAAAAGAGGACGAAATTATTACAGAGCCAAAAAGATTTATCCAGAAAATGCAATTCTTGTACGCTATAGTAGAAGCTTCAATCCCTCTCCTCTCATTTCTAGCAGTTAAAATCACCAGCACTCTATGAGAAGCTAGCTGCCTACATATTTCAAATCCAATCCCTTTGTTTCCCCCTGTAACTACTGCATACCTGCAGGTAGAATTAGTTAGAAGCACACTTTTTAAGCTTGTGGTCTTAAACTAAACATATATAAAATGTACCTAATTGTTCATTATCCTCGTGGTTTTAAATATTGTCACTTAAAAAGTCGAAACTGAAGAATTGCCAAAAAGAAAAAATACTTCAAAATGTACAAATGCTAGAAGCAGAAATTCAGTACTTTGTGGCTTTGTTTTCTGCCATTGAGAATAGTCTTGGTTGTAGTTGAAGAAAGCTCCAATTGAATTTCAATTGAAGCTAATTGCTTTCTTATATGGCTTTTCATGTACAGCAAAATATTCCAAAGCAGCTATCCACATGTATGCATTTATTACTTCACAAGATACTGAGCATAAAAGTAGGATCTTGTTAGAGATTTGATAAAAGTATACACGTGCAACATTCTAACCACTTGAATGATCCCATTCAACTGTAAGAATGACACCACGTGCCACGAAAAGAATGACATCAACCATGTGCACTTAATCACTTCTGTGAGAAATATAAAAAAATATTGTTCAAAATTGTTGTAACTACATTATTACATTGAGGTCATCTCAATCCTTTTCCTAATAGGATTCTATATGCTATTCCTATTTTACTCATATTCTAACAACTTCAATAATACCAGATGCATCATTCTAACCACCTGAATGTTCCCATTCTTTACCACATCAACCATAATACATTCAACCGTAAGAATGACACCAAGCGCCACGAAAAGAATCCCTCAACCGAAACAGTCAGCGGTTCACCAAATTTTGGTCTGCCACTCAGTGGATATGCTATCTTTAAGTGGATGGGAACGATGGCCAAAAGATTTCTTGTTTATTTAAAGCCAAGATACATCTTGTTCAAAGAAATGGTGCTACTAATACTTCAAAAGTTCTTTGTTATTAGCTGCCTAGACAAAATATGTGAATCAAACAAAAGCATAGAAACATCATCAACAACAACAAAAAAATCCATTATATTTCCACACAGTGGGGAGAATAGAAACATCATAAACAAAGTAAAATAAGTGGCATTTTTTCCTCACGAAAATTAATACAGTGGTAATGCAAAACGTATCCAGTAACTATCATTGAGTTGATCCTGTAATTAAATGAATTAGAAAAGCACGAATACACAAGCAGCATACATAACAGGGATAAGGGCTAAATCAGTACCTGCTATACATCACATTATAAGGGATCTGCTTTACCTCAAATGGGTAAAAGAAAAGTCATTTAGGGGGTGTCTAGGTATGGAGGGAAACAATAAATGTTTTTAATTTTTTAATGTTTGGTTGGTCAAAATATTTTGAAAAATATTCTCCAGTAGGAAAAATAAGTTTCATAAGTAATTTTTAAGTTCATTGTCTCTTCCCTACCACCCAACGTCCCCAACCCCATCTGTTGACCCTTCCACCCTCGAACCCCAAGACTGCACCTCATCCTAACATAGATCCTTGAGATATCAAGTCTCTATTCCATTCTTGTAACTTACAATTTACAATTGATTTACTTTCACCCCAAAGGAAATTCAAATGCCTACACATACAACTCTAAATAGCTGTAGCATTTTTTGAGTTGCAAAGGTGCTTAGAGATTCTAAAGAAACTTATCTTCAATTCTTATATTCAACATCATCTCTTTCAGAGTAGAATTATACCTAGATATGTGCAACAGTAACAGTGAAGTTATTAACTTTCGATGAATGGTTTGCTTCATCTTCAACTTCTCATAAAAATCAGTGTGTTGGAAAACTTTTTATTCCCAGAATGCAATTCGGTTCAAAATAATGGTTAACACCCAATCACTCCAGCAAATAAGTTCAGCTCTCAACTACCTCAATATCATACAACAATTTTCAGTCAAGAAACATTCAATAATGAGTGATTAATAGTTTCAGCTGTGCAATTAATCAAAGTAAGCAACTAAATCTTCAAACTGAGAATTAGTGGTAGCTAACCATTTTTTTCAACATTGTTTACTTTGCTTTAATAGTGCCTTTAAACCTCTAGAATAAGCTAAGCTCTTTAATTCCTGCTAGAAATTGATGCATTAATTGCCATAACTATTATTGAAACAACGTCCTAATGAGCTGAAGAAGAAAATTAAGCAGATCACACCTATAACCAAAGTAACACTTCTCACCTAAAGACCGTATATGCATCCATAGGTTCCTTCTTTTTTTTTTTTTTTTTTTAAAAGTGTATCAATGTGGTATAAAAGTGTATTAAATTGGTGTAAAAAGGTATCAATTGGGTATAGAAACTGTATGCATGCAAAGGTTCTCTTCTCTCTTTTAAAAAATGTGTATCAATATGATATAAAAGAGTATCTATTGACATATTCTTTTTTTTTTTTATCTTTACATGCATCAAAACATCTCCGACTCATCGTGATTGAGTCAGCCTCTAAGAAGAACATCTCCGACTCACTGTAATTGAATCAGCCTCTGAGAAGAACATGGACCAAGATATGACTTTTCTCTTACCTTGAGACCTCATTATTTTATTTTTTTCTTCTTCAAGTTTAAAGAACTATGACATTGCTTCAAGTACAAACCTGTATGTAATGATTCTGTAAAATAATCATCATTAACAACAAAGGTCAAAATTGACCGTTTTACCCGTTAATTTCAACTTTCCTTTATTTCCTATTTTTTGCTTCATGTCCATAGTTTTCAATGCCCCAATGCAAGAAACAACAAATCAATTTTTGATATAGATCATAAAATACAGTAGATTGATCGATGCATAATAGAGGAGAAAAAAAAAGAAGATTTGAGAAAGTATATTTAGAAAAGAAAAGTGATTTAAGAGTAACAACTATAAAGAGCATTTAATTTCTTTAATTGTGTAAGGAGGGTGGTTTTGGGCCAAGTGGCTAAAAAAAGGAAATAAATTGGCCGACTGGCTTCAATTGTCCATATTTTCATAGTGTGGACCATTTCTTTTTAAAATGATCAGTTCATGTCCTTTTTCCTAAATATTATAACTAAAGACCCAAGAATATATATCTATTTTCTGAATATAAAAGAATTATAAAAGTAATTAGAAAGTAGATTAGAAGTAATATTTTTTTACGAATAAAAAATTAAAATTATATATGTATTATGTCGGTTCGATTTAGGTTCGGTTTGATTTTATTTTTTACTAATACCAAACCAAACCAAGAATGATCGATTTTTTTTTAACACCAAACCAATCAAACCAAACCATAAGTCAATTTTTTTCCTCGGTTTGGTTTGATTCATTGATTCGGTTTAACTTAACGGTTCGGTTTGTACACCCCTAGCTGGGAGAATGGAGAGGATAGTTGAATATCATCCATACATAATGGCAATTTTGCCCTCAATAATTTTCTTATTTATGAATGTGCCCTTGTCGTCAAGGACTCCCTTTTCTATATAATAAAAAAATAATAATTGATGTCCAGCACAAAACTTCATCGGTCGGACATAAGATAATTTTGTAATGGGCTGTTTTTTATTCTGTTAGCATAACTTATTTTTTAGGGAATTTTACATAAATCCCGACTAGTTTATCCATAATTATATTTTATTTATTTATTTTCAAAATTTCATAAAACTTTGATTTTTAATTTTTCAGATACATAATATTAAAAAAGATACATGATTGATGTTACATCTTAAGAAACAACAAATTTGTTGTAGTTATGGAAAGTAACAGTAATTAACTCATTTAAGAAAGTAATTTACCCTACAAATCTTCTAATTAACATCTAAATATGATCTTCTAATTAACATCTAAATATCTCCAAAAAAGGAATTTAGTTGATAATACAATTTTTTAAAATATTTTTCTCCATATTCAACTTTCAGATTCAGCTTTTTCTTTTTTTCTTAGTATTATTTTTTGTTTCAATTTTTTGCAATGAATTCAAACCCTAAAAGAAGAGATACAAATATTGGTTAAAACGTATCATGGTAAGACATGATGTATCAGTATAAAAAATGAGATTTGCAATACAAAGGTATAAGAGATACACAATACAGAAAATGTATCAGGTGTAGAGATACATATTTTAAAAGAGATACATACAGAAACCTTCTAACTATATACATGTATATAAAAGAGATACATATCAAAAAAATATATCAGGTGTACAAATACAAGAATATGCACCTGGAACATGCATATAGAACTAAGCTAAATTATGTATCTTCAGCTAATAAAAAATGTATCTCGAATTAAAATGCTTAAATACAAAAATTTTTAAACCTTTGGTAAAATGTCTCTCATTGTGACTTCAACAACTTATCTTTTCAAAAAAATACCTTTTCGTCTAGAAGTACCAAATTCTCTTTTCTTCGATTGAATGGGTTAACCGAGTTCATGGAGTTTCATCTTCAGTCGTCTATTGAATCGTTGTTTATTGGATTAAGTATTGACGGTAATCGGAGGATAGAGAGGCGAAAGTTTTCTAAAAAATACTTTGAAGAAGGAGGAGGTTAGAGATTAATGGTATTAAATTGGTGAAAGAAGATATTAAATTTTTTTTTTATAGGAGCAATAAATATATACTAATTTTTAGGGTAGAAGTTATGTATTTGGAGATTTAAAGTGACAGAGAATGTAAATAAGGAATATTTATAATTTTTATTAAGTAAATAATTTTTTAGTAATTTAGGTATCTTAAGTTGTGGTTTTGTGAAATTTTTTCTATTTTTAAAGGGGAAAAGGTCATGGGCTGACCATTTTCAAAATAATTGATTCATGATTAGGCCATTGGACATTCATGACCAGTCAGTCCAAATAAATTTCATATTGTGGCTATTTCATAATTTGGGTCATTTTGGCCCAAATAGTCTAGATAAAATTCATATATCATATTGAGACAATTCATATATCATACTGGTACAGTTCGTAAGAAATTGATCAACGAATTTATGGGTATATATATATATATATATATATATATATATATTAGTCCTCACAAAACTCACTACAAGAATATGTACTTATAGCTACGGAATCTAAGCTATGAATTTAAAAATCATAGCTATTACTTATTAATAGCCACAAAAGTTTGAATTTCGTGACTATCTAAAAATTCACCAAATTTCTTAGCCACGAAAGCTAATTTAACAAAGCTAAATCTTATTTTTTGCTACAATTGGTAACATTCGTGGTAATAATTACCTAGATAGGTACAATTTTTCTACTATAGTAAAATTCGGTAGCTAATTATAAAATTTTGCCATGCGATAAAAGTAATTGTAATAATAGTAATCCTTTAGCCACAAGAAGTTATTTGGAAACAAAATATTGTAGCTAAATAAATATTTTGCTTCAAGTTTTAAAAACTATGGCAATAGTTAAATGAAATAATCATACATTTTTTGTTATAGTCAAATTTTCTAGCTAAGTATTAATTTTTTCCATGAGTTAAAGTTTGTCGTTGTAATAATAACCGTTTAGAAATAATAAATTATTTGAAGCAAAAACTGAAGCTAAATAAATATTCCTTTTTTCAAGTTATAAAGTTGTAACTTAATAGTTATATTCATTTGTCAGCGGCTAAATGATATAGCCATAAAATTATTATTGTGATTTGATATGGTAGCTAATAATTATTTTTTATCATGGGTTAAAATTTATTGTAACAATACTAACCATTTAAAATTCTTTATTATTAGGTTAAAAAAAAAGGGGAAGTCAAATTCTTAAGATCATATGCATATTCATCAAATCAATATATAACCAATATTAACCACCGGAAAGATTTAGTACCTAACCTATTCAAATAGTTGTCTCTAATTAAAGTCGAGATTTGTGACAATTTGTTTATCAATACTTTTTTTTTTAGATTCATGAGAAACCTTTCAAACCTAATATCATAATCCATAAATAAAAGGCAAGATAGCCTTATAAACTCAAATAAAAGTAAAGATAAAGATAACTTCATAAATACTTACCATCCAATAATTTCTATATATCAATAGTTTAGTATCATATAGAATTTTTCAACAAGTGTATGTAAGGACTTCGCCTATTTTTTTCAATCATAGATCAATCCAAATTGATTTGCCATTTCAAAGATTATGCTAATCATAAAATAACAATCAGTAAAAAGGAGAAAATAGTAAAAGTAACAGAAGTAGAAAATCAATTAATAGACGTGAAAAGTCTAAAGTGATTAAGTGAAAGTGAACGAACAGAGTAATATACATAGTATTCTTTTATTCAAATTTCATATCTACCAAATTAATTCAATAATTTATTGATTGAGAAAAATGGTAACTAGAATAATAATATATTATCAATTTAACTATGTGTTTGAAAAAACGTGAGTACGACTGAGGTGAAATGTTTAAACTGATACTAGGTGAAACATAAGACTTGAGGTGCTTCATCTTGTGTTGAAAATTGCTATTTGAGTTGGACCTCTTCTATCGAACAATACATTTATCGAACTAGATTAATTAGAGAGGTTAATCTTTCTATCAATTTAAGCTCAAGCTTTATCTTGATCAAGTGCTTTGAGAATTATTATTTGATTCGAACTTATTATATCGAAATAATATATTTTGGCGTAATAATAGGTGCTTATCATTTAATTGATTCAATTTTACAAATATATATACGAATAATTGTTATTTGATTTGAACTTTATTATTCTTATAATGAAAAAATACACTTATCGAGCTAGCTTAATCAGAGATGGTAATCTTCCTATCAATTAAATTTTATAATATTTTAATTTTTGTGTTTCCAATATTATCTAAATAAATAGGAGTTATGTCTAATTAATTTTGATTAATTAATTATATAAAATTTTAAAAAAATTAACTTCACTATTCAAGGTCAAACTTCATCTTGATCAAGTGCTTTGAGAAGTGTTAATTGGTTCAAACTTATTCTATCGAAATAATATATTTTGGTGTAATAATAAGTGCTCATCATTCAATTTGATTCAGTTTATATATATATATATATATATATATATATATATATAGAGAGAGAGAGAGAGAGAGAGAGAGAGAGTTTAACCGCACGTACCCCACACGTGTAACGTTTGATTATTTAAAATTAAATGATTCTGTCTATTGCGGAGATTTTTAATAATAAAGTGTAAAAGTTCAAATCACTTTTTAAAAATCTTTCACACTTTAATATAATAATGTAAACATAAACATAAACATATACATATATATGCTTTACTTATTCCAAGTGGTTGATAGATCATCACTTTTACGTTTGCGTACCTCTTTCCCTTGTTGCCACAAGCTAAGAGAGAGACATCAATTTAAACCATATTTGTGTTATAATTATTTTTTTTGTATATTTAAAATCTTTTCTTATTTTTAAGGTCAAATATTTACAAATTATTGATTACATTCTTATTACGTATTTAAAACTTTTAAAAATCTAATACTTCTTAAATTTTTCTTATTCTAATAGTTTTACATTTATTTTTAGATTTTTTAAATCTTCTTAGAATCAAATTTAGTTGATCTATAATTCTTAAACTAATAGAAAAATTAATTTTGATGAATTATAATATGAAAAGATTTTACCATAAATATATTTAATTAATTCTTAACTCTTAAATTAGGAATAAACATTGAAGTTCTGATTACTTATAATAAGAAAAGGTTTTTACCATACATATATTTAATTAATTTTCAAGTTTAAGTATTAGGAAAAAATAGTGAAAAGACGATTTTGTCTAAAACAAGGACTTTTAAAGAATGGTAAAAAGTTCAAACAATATTTCTAAGGTCCTCCACACTTTTAATATATATATATATATATGTGTGTGTGTATGTATGTATGTATGTATCTTTCAAACATAGTTGAATAAATGTTATATTAATAACTCTATTCTTTTCTTTATTATGCTCAATGTATAAATATATTGCATAACTGCTATTTGATTCAAACTCTTAATTAATGACTACTGAAAAGATAAGATTTAAGTGTGGAATTGACAACAAATTTTTATTAGCTACGAGCAAATAGGCAACGGACTTGACAAAGTTCACAGGCAATTCCAATCCTTTAAATAGTGGTTTTAAGTTTTAAATACAATTTAAATAAATAAGTAAGATTTTTAATTGTTCTCAGTTAGGAGGAAAATTGATTAATTTACAAATAAACTTCTCTAATTTTATTTAAAACCGATGAATCAATTTTTACAAGAATCAACACATAATTAATAATACAAAAATCAAAATAAAGGTAAAAAAATTTCTTACAAACTTTTTTCTTTAATTCTATGCCTAAATCACCTCATTAAATTGATGAATTCACAAAAATTTTCCTCTAATTTTATTGAAAACTGGTGAAATCAAACTTTGAAAGAAGCAACACATAATTAATAACACAAAAATCAAAATAAAAGTAGAAAAATTCCCCTCCAAACTATTTTCCTCTAGTTATTTTATGCCTAAATTAACTCATTCTTTTCCTATATTAGTAACACACTGTTTGGATGGTGGTTTTCCATGGTATGGTTAATAAGGGAACCATGTTTGTTTGGATTGTTTCTTAAAATGTATGGTATTGTATGGTTTAATTTCATGGTTTGGTAACCATAAAAACTCTCACTTTATATAACTACCAATTTGGTGGTATCCAATGGTTTGCTTATTTTTTTTTTAGAATTATGTCCTTTTAATATTATATAATCCTATTTTATCTTTTACCTTATATTATTTAACTTCATCTCCTCCCCCCTCCCTCATGAGCCACCGCTCCTCCCTTCCCCCTACCCCACCCTACTCTGTCCAAAAAAAATTGTTGTTTAAATTTATTTAAAAAATAATTTTAAACTTTTTCTTATCCCACCCCCTATCCTAACCCTCGACCCCACCCCTTATCAAACCCCCACCTTAATTCTTTTTACAAAAAATATTTTTTAAAAAGATTTCAAAACTTTTTCTTACCCACCCTCTCCCATCCCCTACCCCCTACCCCACTAGCTTCTCTCTCGAATTAATTTTTTGACTTTTTAAGAAGTTTAAATTTTTTTTTTTTACCCCATTACCACCTCCTACTAGCCCCCTGCACCCATCCACAAATATATATGTGTGTGTGTGTGTCCCACTTCACTACCCCACCCCCAAATATTTTTTTTTAGCAAAAAGTTCATAATTTTTTCTTACCCCACCCTTCTTAGCCTATTCGTTCTCATTGTGTATATATTTTTAGAAAATGTTTTTCTATTTGCGTAACGAATACAAGAAAATAAGCATGAAATCATTTGTTTTTCTATATTTTTTCTTGTATTTCATACCGAACACACACCTAGCATACACAAAAAATACATTCAAATTTTGTACTTGTCATTGGTGGTCACGTTTTAAAACACTAAAAGAAAATGAAATTTGTTGTTATAAAAAATAAATTCAATTATATTTATTTTGATCTACTCTCATATTAATTTTGTTAAAATTTACATGAATATACAACTTAATATATTTATATGACACAATTTTTGACAGATTAGCAGAAAAAAATTTATTTTATTAATAATTATTAATAAATTTAACATTTATAATAATTAAGGGCATTTTAGTAAACTTACCAGTTATGATACAGTAACATACCATCAAATCAAACAATAAAACTGTTATTAAACCACAGTGAACAATACAATCCATCCAAATATTGTATCATACTATACTGTACAATATCATACCATACTATACCATACAGTACCGTACATTATAAAACCATGACAAACCACCATCCAAACAAAGTGTAAGTCAAATACCTAAAAACTATAGTCAAAAGAAAGAAAAAATACAACCACTTTCTCCTTTCTCTAATATCTCAATTTCAACTTGTGTTCCAATCACATTCAAAGATAAATTGCATATCTTTTTCTCTACTTGCTTTTCATTATGATTTAGAAAGTATTTGTTTTGGTCTTTTGAGATTATGCAGTATCCACATAGTTTTTTTTCTTAAAAAAAAAATTATCACCTTCACAACTTTTCAACTCTTATTTTTTTTCGTTTGGATTTTGCTTAGTTTGAACTCAAATTGGGAATCTGGTGTTGTTCGCTGAGTTTGGATGAATGAACTATAATTCCCAACATTTTGGAAGGATTATCAACTCACCATTGTTTCTTAATTTCAGCTAGCAAAGTGACGCCCGTAACCCGTTTGATAGATTGCTCAAAAGACAATTTTATTCACTAATAATGTGTGAGTTGTCGAGTGTAGTTAGAAGTTACTTGTGAATAAGTTTTGGATAGTCACTCAAATTAAAACTGTTTCTATCATAAGTAGATTTTGTATGCTTAACTTTTACGTAACATATTTAATACTTTAAAGTAATGCAGTTGAGCAAAAATAGGGGTTGCCTCACTTTAGTTAATAGGTAAGCCAATTGTATAATTCTTGTATTGCTCCAAGAATGCTAGAAAACGTGGATATAAGACCATATACAAAAATTAAGATAATTTCTTAAAGTTGTTGGTACAGAAACTTATAGAAAATGTATGTACCAAATAGAGTAGTCGTATTGATTTTATGAAGTTATCGACTTATAAAGCCCTGAAATCTAGTTCCCAGGATGCCACACGATGCTCCGAACTATAAGTAGTCCTGCTGGCTGCCTTCTAATACATCTGAACCTCAACATGGGGAAATATTAGTTTAAAATTATGATAAAATGCGAAAAACTATTTGAATAGTCTGAACATATTTGAAAGTACTAATTTCATCAATCTGATTAAATAAATACTGAAAAGTTTGAATACGACAACTGAGATCTAAGACTAAATCTGGTGGTCCGACAAGCCTCTACTAGTTGAGTCTAAAGAGTCACTAGGACAGGCCCCAGCTAGGGCTGTGCAAAATTTGGTACAAATCGTTAACTCGAACCGTTAATTTTCTTATTGGGTTAATGGGTCGGTTATTTTAAATAGCGGGTCGAGTTTCGGGTTGGTAATTTCTGCTATTGGTTTATCGGTTCGGGTTACGGTTTATATGATTTTTTTATCGGGTGGCCCGATAATCCGATAAAAAGATAGGTGTGTGTAATTTTTTCTATCTGCCAATGCGGCCCATACACTCATACCCACTGGCCCAAGTCTAATTATTCAGTTCACAATAGGGTTAAGGTATTATTCTTTCACAATGAGAATTTCACGCCTCTCACTCTCAGTCTCTCACTCTCTCACACTCTCTCAGTCATTACTCACTACTCATATCTCCGATGTCATTCTCTCTTAGTCTCTCAGTCACAAAAAATTATCGTTGCTACAAGATCAAACTTGTGCTGAAGATCGAACTTTGAATTCAGCCAAAAATTTGACTTAGACTCTGTTCGCTACTCACATCTCCGATCGAAAATTAAAGGTTAAAAAATTTCAGGTAACTCTTTTTCTCCATCTCATTTGCATGTTCACTAAATGGCCGTTTGGTATGAGAGCCACTGTGATGATATTGAATGGCCGCCAGACGGTCAATTTCCATTTGATGTTTTATATCAAAGAAGTATATTTCTTTTTGGGGTGCTGGAAATATACAATTCACCTATATATGTTGTTGGCAATTTGTTCTTCAGAGTTGGTCGTCGTCAATCGAACAAGGTAAGGTAAGAAAAGAACCTTGCATTTGGTTTCTAGTTTATGAAATTTGCACACTGAATATCTGATTTTTGGCTTCTGGAATTTGCTATTTTGCACTATTTTCTGTTTTCTGGAATTGGCTTCATTTTGGTTTTGATTTTTGGCTTCTGATTTTTTGTTTTGTTTTCTGGAACTGGCTTCATTTTGAAGTTGTTTATTCTTCAGGTTGTTGAACAGGCCGAATTAGAATACAAGTATGTTTGGAATGTCATAGAAATAAGAAAAATCACTAAGCAGCAGGATCATACGCAGTAAACATTAAATATGTTTAATATTAATGGTTCACCCGATAACCGAACTGATAACAATAAAAAATCGATAAATCGATAACCGATAAACCTATATCTTGATGGTTCTTTAATGGTTTAGCATATATACAAATCGATAATGAATACGTAAAATCGATAATTTTCAAAACCGAACCGAACCGACCGATATGCAGCCCTAGCCCTAGCTAACTCAATCTGGCTGTAATAAATAAAGAAACATCTACTAGTAAACTGAAACATGAATATCTAAGTCCTCGAACTATGAGAACTCACCAACTGTAGGGATGTAGATGAGATGCTCAAAAACCACTGTCACTGTTGATACTGAGCACTTGAACCTACATTATGAGACAATGTAGCACATAGACGTATATGTGGGTCAGTACTTTGATGATGTACTGAGTATATGGGGGTGCATGCAATAAGTAAACAATATCATCACAGTTTATAGAAAACATCATGCATGCTAAATGTAAATGACTCACTTAAGCTTGAGTAATCTGAAATCTGAAAGTCAAATTATGAATAATAAAACATATAGTAAAAATCTTGTGAGACATAACACTTAGTTCTAAAATCTGTATTCTGTTCTTATTCTTAAATCATATCTGAAAACTTATTCTGCAAGGGGATTCTTTCAAAGCTTTAGGGAAAGTACTTTATCTAAAAAGCTGTATATTTTTTACTAGCAGGGAGGTTCTCTTAACCAACATAAATCATGTGAGCTATATGGAGTCCGACGTCTTGACGTCCGAAGTAGGAAACCTCACGTTGGGGAGAGGTGTCATACTCTTGCCAGGGAGTATAACCTAATCTAGATAATCAATCATAAGCTAAATCTGTCATCCATATAAATAGGAATAATCTGAGTCTGTACCTACGTTCGCTACATAGTTCTGTAGAAGATAGGATACGCTAATCCCACACTTCCCGCTCGATGCTAAATACTACTCCCTTTAAGATTTGTATGCTCAAAACCATTGAAAATCCACTTCTTAAAACTAGCATAAGGACTTATATGAAAAACCATTTATGCACTGACTCTAGTAAGTCTGTAAACAAAACTGTTCTGAGTTTCTGTAAATTGTAATAGTCTATAATATGGATTCCAATGCTAAACCAATGATCAAAAGATAAAAGCTGTATTGAGAACTATAAACAATCTTTCTCATAAGATGCTTATAGCACCAACTTTCTTGAAATCACAATAATCAATCTTGGATAATAGTCCATGCTTCAATAATATCAAGATAATGACTTTAAATCACAATATCATGCTCAATTCAATTAAAAAGCTATAAACAATATCTCAAATCATGCTCATGGTATTCAAAATCATAAAAGAGCATTCTTTAACTCAAAATAAACATAGGATTTCATAATTCAATCATGTCATACTAAAAAATCATCAATAAGATACTATGGGTGTAAACCCCAAATTTTAAATCATAAGAAATTTGTTGAAAAATATAACTTTTGGCACAAGAACGAAAGATTTATCCTTGTTCAAACCCCACATACCTTGAATTGATGATCTTTGATGAAAAATTGGATCTTGGATACCTATTGATGCTTAGGGGATGAATTCTTAGTGCTCTTGTATTGGGAAATCTCAATCTTGAATTGTCTTAGAGAATTAAAGGAGGAATCTTGGATTTCTTGGGGAAGAATTTGATGAACTAGGGTTTTGCTTTGAGAGGGCATGATGAATAAAGCATAATGTGCTTTGAAATATGCTTAATCTTCTGTTTTTGGACGGATTAGGGGTTGACCAAAATGCCCTCTTTAAACTTCCAAACGAAACTGAAAAATGCAATATTTTGTTAACTGGGTAGCCACCGCGATGCGCCACAATCGCGGTGGCTCACTGAAAATTGGACGAACAGAAAATGAGCTCCCTCTGCGACACGCCACAATTGCGGAGCCCTTATGTTTATCATTTTGACAACTAGTGCGATGCACCAGTATCATGAGGTCTCACTGGAAATTGCCAAATAAAAAATTGGGCCTCTCCACGATGGCCAAAATCGTGGGGCCTTACTGGAAATTGACAATTGTGATATTACACTTTTCTGCGACGCGCTAAGGGCCCAAATAACAGTGTTTTATGACTGAAACTTAAAATAGCCATAATTTCTTATCCGGTTATTGGATTTGGGCGAATCTTATATCGTTGGAAAGATATTTCATTTTTCTACATCATGGGAAGTCCAAATATAAAGAATTCCATACAAAATAAACATCATTCATTCTAAGAGCTAATCTTTGATATTTTTTTGGACGAGTTTAAGCTAGGAAAATTGCAGGGTATTGCAATATCTCCCCCTTGGGAAGATTCATCCTCGAATGTGGCTAGCTAAGCTGAAGTTTCTGAGGAATCCAAGAATATAAGATAGCATGCACAACTAAAGTGAACTGAGCAACTGAATCTAAATCATTCTAAGCTTCTGAGTAATTCTGTGAGTGCATGAACTTACATGAGGACTACTATATAGCTGAATGTATGATTAGAAAAGAACTTGATTAAGGAAGAGTAGTATCTTCGGCTAGATCTGAGTTTGTGGAGAAGAGGTGAGGGTACTTGGCTCGTATATCTGCTTCTACTTCTAAAGTGGCGCCCTCAACTGACTAATTCCTCCAAAGAGCTTTGACCAAGGGAACTTCTTTGTTCCTTAGTCTATGAATCTGGTAATCTAAAGTCTCAACTGGAATCTCTTCCTATGAAAGGCTGTTTTGAATATTTGAGCTTTCTAAAGGAACTACAACGGTAGAGTCACCGATACTCTTCTTAAGCATAGAGACGTAGAACACAGGATGAACGGCTGACAAGTCTGCCGGCAACTCAAGCTCATAAGCTACTTTTCCAACACGACTCAGAATTCTATAAGGGCCAACATACCGGGGACTAAGATTTCCCTTCTTGCCAAATCTCTTCACCTCTTTCATGGGTGAAATCTTCAAATATAAAAAATCACCGACTTCAAATTTGAGGTCCCTTTTTATCACATCTGCATAGGATTTCTAATGACTCTGGGCTATTTTCAATCTCTCTCTAATCAGCTTAACTTTCTCCACGGCCTCATACACTGCATCAGGCCCAAGCAAAGCAGCTTCACCCACTTCAAACAAACCTATGGGTGATCTACATCTTCTTTCATAAAGAGCCTCGAATGGATCCATTCGAATGCTAGCATGGTAACTGTTATTATAAGAAAACTCAATCAATGACAAATACTCATCCCAACTACCCTTGAAATCAAGAGCATATGCCCTCAACATATCTTCTAGAGTTTGGATGGTCTTCTCTACCTGACCATCTGTCTGAGGGTAGAAAACTGAACTAAGATGGACTTGAGTACCAAGACCCTTCTAAAAAGCTCTCCAGAACTAAAAAGCGAACTGAGTACCCCTATCTAAAATGATAGATAATGGAACTCCATGCAATCTTACTAACTCCCCAATATCAAACTTAGCATAATCTTCAGCTGTATAGGACGTATGAACTGGCAAAAAATACGCTGACTTAGTCAATCTGTCTACAATAACCCATATCGAATCATGATGACGATGCGATTGGGGTAAACCAATCACAAAATCCATATTCACTTCTTCCCACTTCCAAGTGGGGATACCAAACTCTTGCAACGTATCACCAGGTCTTTAGTGCTCTACCTTAACCTGTTGATAATTTGCATACTTACCTACGAACTCCGCTGTGTCTTTCTTCATACCATTCCACCAATAAATTTCTCGTAAGTCGCGGTATATCTTGGTAGCACCTGGATGAATAGAATACCATGCACCATGCGTTTCTGCCATAATCCGCTGCCTCAAATCATCAACACATGGCACACATAACCTACTTTGGTACCTCAATACACCATCTCTCCCTTGATAGAAAACCTCTATCTTTTGGTCTTTAACTGACTCTTTCAGTTTGACCAAACTAGAATCCATATCTTGCTTCTTCTTCACTTCTGAAACTAAAGAGGATTTGTAACTACTTTGAACCCAAACATTTCCTTCAGCTGAATCAAGCAACCTAACACCCAATCTAGCCAAACGATGCACTTCAAGAGCCAACTCTTTCTTATCTTTCTCCACATGAGCAATACTGCCCATAGACAACCTACTAAGGGCATCTGCCACTACATTGGCCTTGCCCGGATGATACAACACACTCATATCATAATCTTTTAGCAAATCTAACCATGACGAAGGTTCAACTCCCTCTAGGTGAACACATACTGCAAAATTTTGTGGTCTGTGAACACATCAACATAAACACCATATAGATAGTATCTCCTGATTTTCAAAGTAAACATAATAGTGGCTAATTCCAAACCATGGGTTGGATAATTCTTTTCATGAGGCTTCAATTGTCTAGAGGCATAGGCTATGACCTTACCTCTCTGCATCAACACATAACCCAAACCAACTCTAGAGACATCATAATACACGACAAAATCGTCTGTACCATCAGGTAATGCTATTACTGGGGATGAAGTAAGTTGAGTCTTCAACTCCTGAAAACTCTTCTCGAAGGAATCTGACCACAGGAACTTAACTTTCTTTTGGGTCAATCTAGACATAGAAGATGCAATAGACGAGAAATCTTTAACAAAATAATGGTAATAGCTAGCTAGACCCAAGAAACTCATAATATCTACCGGAGAGATAGGTCTAGGCCAATTTCTTACGGCTTCTGTCTTTCGAAGATCAACTCTAATGCCGTCGGCGGAAACAATATGACCAAGAAAGGCTACTGATCTTAGCTAAAAATCACATTTGCTGAATTTGGCAAACAATTGGTGATCTCTAAGAGTTTACAAGACAATCCTAAGATGGTCTGCATGGTCATCCTCACTACGGGAGTATATGAGGATATCATCTATGAACACTATGACAAACATATCTAGATACTGCTTGAACACTCAATTCATGAGGTACATGAAAGCTGCTGGAGCATTGGTTAGCGCGAAAGACATGACTAGAAACTCAAAATGACCATAACGGGTTCTAAAAGTTGTTTTCGAAATATCACATTCCCTAACTTTAAGCTGATGATAACCGGATCTAAGGTCTATCTTTGAGAAATAACTTGCACCTTGAAATTGATCAAACAGGTCATCAATTCTAGGAAGAGGATATTTGTTTTTGACTGTGACCTTATTTAGATGACGATAGTCAATGCATATACACAAAGAACCATTTTTCTTTCGCACGAATAGGACGGGAGTGCCCCATGGAGAAACACTAGGCCTTATGAAACCTTTATCTAAAAGACCCTTAAGTTTCTCCTTCAACTCCTTAAGCTCAGCGGGAGCCATATGGTATGGATGAATAGAAATAGGCTGAGTATCTGGGAGAAGGTCAATACTAAATTCTATTTCCCTCTCGGGAGGTACCCCTTGGAGATCTTTTGGAAAAGCATCAGAAAACTCATTGAACACTCGAACTAATTGAATTGTTGGAGTCTCAGACTTAGTGTCTTTTACTCAAACTAAATAGTAAATGCAACCTTTGGATATCAACTTTCTGGCCTTAAGGTAAGATATGAAATGACTCTTGGAAGATACTGAATTACCTGACCACTCAAAAACTGGCTCATCTGGAAACTGAAACTTCACCACTCGGGTGAGACAATCTATAGAAGCATAACAGGAATGGAGCCAATCCATACTAAGAATAAGATCAAAATCAACCATGTCTAACTCTATCAGGTCTACTAACATGACTTTATGAAGGATAGTAATATGACACTTTTTATAAATTTGTTTGGCAACAACTGACTCACCTACTAGAGTAAAAACCAAGAAAGGATCAGGAATATTTTTAAAATTTATCTCAAAATTCACAGCAACTAACAAGGTCACATAAGAAAAACTTGACCCAGGTTCTAACATCATATAAACATCAAAATGAAAGACACGAAACATATAAGTAACAACATCTGGGGAATCTTCCTACTCCTGGAGTGAGGGTAAAATATAAAATCGATTATGGCGCTGACCGCCAGCAGTACTAAATGATGCACCCTGAGGAGGAGCTATTGCACTGTTAGCCTGAGTCTACGAACGAACATCTTTATTTCCCAATCTAGCATGCGGGCACTCTTTGATTCCATGGCCTGGCTGAATACACCCATAACAACCTCTTTATCATGTTAGACACTCACCAGGATAATTCTTGCCACACCTAGCACACTGAGGATAACTGGGCCTACCACCCACACTATTCTGAGATCTAGACATAGAAGACTTACCCCACTGTTCTTGCCTATTTCTAAGTACAGGAGCACTGGCTGAAGAAGGTGTAGGCATAGATGAACGATTCTAAAACTGCAAATGATTTTCTCCTCTAGACCTGTTCTGACCATGATCAAACTGCCTTGTTCTAGCCCTCTTATTTACTCTCTCTCTTTTTATCATCTTTTCTGCTTTAATCTGCTGAGCATGCATCATCAATCTAGAAAGATCCATGTCTCTGTTGAGCATAGCAGTCCTACACTTCTTAACTACCAATCCAGACACACCGGTCACAAACTTACTCATGCTTGATCTGGGGTCAGCCATATGATCAGGGGCATATTTAGACAACTGGTTGAACTTGAGGCAATACTCCTTCACTTTCATGGAGCCCTGCCTCAGGTTCATGAACTCTTCTATCTTAGCCTCTCTAATCTCAAGTAGGAAGAATTTGTCTAAGAATGCATCTTGAAACATCTTCCAAGTTATGGGAGCTGCATTCTCCCCTCTACTCTTCTTCCACATCACTATCCAATCATAAGCAACATCCTTCAGCCTATAGGATACCAATTCTACACCATCTTTCTCAGTAACATGCATCATTTGGGTGATCTTCTTTACCTCATTAAGATACAACTGTGGGTCCTCACCTGCTTTCAACCCAAAGAATTTTGACAGGTTCATTCTCATAAAGTCTTGAATTCTAACTGCGACTAAATTCCCATCCCGCTGAGGTGGGACTGCAGCCTGACGATTACCTTGAACATTAGCAGTCACAGCTTGGGCTAGCACCTGAAAAGCTACCCGAAACTCTGCATGTGATATATTACCTGAAAAGTTACCCGAAACTTTATATGTGACACATTCTCATTTAAAGGATCTGCGGGCTGAGGTAGTTGGTTATCATTTCTATGGGTATTAGCTCTGCGAGGAGGCATATTCTGTCATAAAAGAGCATGAGTTAATGACAGATAGAGACAGCTATAAGCACGATGGATTATGAAAGAAAAAAGAGGATTTTCCTAAAACACTCCATAGCCTCTTGCTCATGTATGTGGCACGCTTCATACTGATGATCAGGACTCTATGTAACGCGGCTTTTCTGACTCCCTAGGACTCTCTAAACCTTAGTCTCTGATACCAAGTTTGTAACGCCCCAAAATCTAGTTCCCGGGATGCCAAACAGTGCTCCGAACTACAAGTAGTCCTGAGCTAACCCTGACTGCCTTCTAATATATCAAAACCTCAACATGGGGAAATATAAGTTTAAAATCATGATAAAATATGAAAAACTATCTGAATAATCTGAACGTATCTGAAAGTACTAATCTCATCAATCTGATTAAACAAATACTGAAAAGTCTGAATACGACAACTAAGATCTAAGACTGAATCTGGTGGTACGACAAGCCTCTACTAGCTGAGTCTAGAGAGTCACTGGGACAGGCCCCAACTGGCTCAATCTGGCTGTAATAAATAAAGAAATATCTATTAGTAAACTAAAACATGAATAGCTAAGTCCTCGAACTATAAGAACTCACCAACTGTAGGGATGTAGATGAGATGCTCAAAAATCATTGTCGCTGCTGAAACTAAGCACCTGAACCTACATTATGAGACAATGTAGTACATAGACATATATGCGGGTCAGTACTTTGATGATGTATTGAGTATATGGGGGTGCATGCAATAAGTAAATAATATCATCATAGTTTATAGAAAACATCATGCATGCTAAATGTAAATGACTCACTTAAGCTTGAGTAATCTGAAATCTGAAAGTCAAATCATGAATAATAAAACATATAGTAAAAATCTTGTGGTCATAATACTTAGTTCTAAAGTTTGTATTCTGTTCTTATTCTTAAATCATATCTGTAAACCTATTCTGCAAGGGGATTCTTTCAAAGCTTTAAGGAAAATACTTTATCTGAAAAGTTGTATATCTTTTACTAGCAGGGAGGTTATCTTAACCGACATAAACCATGTGAGCTACATGGAGTCCAACGTCTTGACCTTTTAAGAAGGAAATCTCATGTTGGGAAGAGGTGTCATACTCTTGTCAGGGAGTATAACCTAATCCAGGTGATCGATCACAAGCTAAATCTGTCATCCATATAAATGAAAATTATCTGAGTCTGTACCTACGTTGACTACGTAGTTCTGTGGAAGATAGGGTATGCTAATCCCACATTCCCTCTCGGTGCTAAATACTACTCCCTTTAAGATCAGTATGCTTAAACCATGAGAAATCCACTTCTTAAAACTAGCATAAGGACTTATATGAAAAACCATTTATACACTGACTCTAGTAAGTCTGCAAACAAAACTGTTCTGAGTTTCTGTAAATTGTAATAGTCTATAGTGTGGATTCCAAAGCTAAACCAATGATCAAAAGATCAAAGCTGTATTAAGAACTATAAACAATCTTGCTCATAAGATGCTTATAGCACCAACTTTCTTGAAATCACAATAATCAATCTTGGATAATAGTCCATGCTTCAATAATATCAAGATAATGACTTTAAATCACGATATCATGCTCAATTCAATTGAAAAGCTGTAAACAATATCTCAAATCATGTTCATGCTATTCAAAATAATAAAAGAGCATTCTTTAACTCAAAACAAGCATGGGATTTTATAATTCAATCATATTATACTCAAAATCATCAATAAGATACTATGGGTGTAAACCCCAAATTTTAAATCATAAGAAATTTGTTGAAAAACATAACTTTTGGCACAAGAACGAAAGATTTATCCTTGTTCAAACCCACATACCTTGGATTGATGATCTTTGATGAAAACTTGGATCTTGGATTCCTATTGATGCTTAGGGGATGAATTCTTAGTGCTTTTGTATTAGGAAATCTCAATCTTGAATTGTCTTGGAGAATTAATGGAGGAATCTTGTATTTCTTGGGAAGAAAGTTGATGAACTAGGGTTTTGCTTTGAGAGGGCATGATGAATAAAGCATAATGTGCTTTGAAATATGCTTAATCTTATGTTTTTTTTGGATGGATTGAGGTTGGGAGAATGACCAAAATGCCTTCTTTAAACCCCCAAACAAAACTGAAAAACACAACATTTTGCGAACTGGGTGGCCACCGCGATGCGCCACAATCGCGGTGGCTCACTAAAAATTGAACGAACGAGAAATGATCTTCTTCCGTAACGCGCCACAATCGCGGAGCCCTTATGTTTGTCATTTTGACCACTGGCGTGACGCGCCAGTATCGCGAGGTCTCACTGGAAATTGCCAAACAGGAAATTGGGCCTCTCCGCGACGTGCCAAGATCGCGGGGCCTCACTGAAAATTGACAATTATGATATTACGCTTCTCCGCAACTAGCTAAGGACCCAAATGACGGTGTTTTACGACTGCAACTTAAAATAGCCATAACTTTTTACCCGATTATCGAATTTAGATGAATCTTATATCGTTGGAAAGCTAATTCAGTTTTCTACGTCATGAAAGTCCAAATCTAAAGAATTTCACACAAAATAAACATCATTCATTCTAAGAGCTAATCCTTGACATTTTTGGGAGAAGTTTAACTAGGAAAATCTCGGGATATTACACGACTCCTTTTAACAAAATTTCTTGCATAGCAACTAAAATTGGTAGTATTAGTCTTATGATGTTGTCATAAAGAAAATAAAAGAAGTGTCAGGCATAAAATGGGCTAATAATCCTCAATATTATGTAGCCTTCTAAATCTCAGTCACGAAGAATTGAAAGCATTTAGAGAAGCTAAATTTCAACCAAATTCTATGGAATTTAGATGACTATAATGAGAAAGACGATAGACCCACTTTATTCAGCCTATACTAAAAATAAATTACAGTCTCTGGCTATGTCGGTATAAAGTTAATACTTCCTCCGTCCCATTTTATGTGTCGCCATTTGACCGGGCACGAAATTTAAGAAAAAAGGAAAGACTTGATAAAGTTTACCAAATTATCCTTTATAAAAAAATGTGCCAATATCTTTTTTTTTTAATTAAGTGGGACCAATAAGGGTAAAAGGATAATTGTTTCTTTAAAAAGTTGCCTAATAAGGAAAGGCGACACTTATTTTGGGACGGACTAAAAAGAAAATGATGACACATAATTTGAGACGGAGGAGTATTATTTAGTAGATTGTTCACAAAAGTTAGGTGCTTGTGATCCATTACTACTAACCAGACTAATGCTCTAGAACTACAGCTATTTTGGTTACTAGACGTCCACTTACGAGGTACACCATTGATTGTCATCTCAGTAAGTGTATAATTATACATTTTTATGAAAGAACATTTTTAGGAATTTGTTCCAAAATCGCTATTCCTACTGTAGACCAACAAGTGATTGACACTTCTCAATTCCACTTCACACCATAGCATCAGGCAGTACACATGATAGAACTTCTTCAATTGAATCTAACTACATCAGGGAGTAATCCTAAGCTGCTTGTAAATGATTCTATGTAACACTTAGTTTTTTAATTAAAATAGCCTTTATGTTGAATTAGATCATGAATAAGTTGGATTCTCTTGTATTCAACACATGAACTGTAAGAATAAATTCATGCACACTTGATATTTTTGCACGAAGCTAATAAATATATACATAATGCGTCTCTTTTTAAACTTCATCACTTAACAATATTTTAAATGATATAAAATTTACTTTAGATTTTGCATTTGTCGAGATACATAATTAGCTTCTGATACATCCGACGAAGATACATTTTTCTTTTGTAAATATACATAATTATTTTTTGGGTATATTTTTTCGATTTTTGGTCTGTCCTGATACATAATTATCTCCTGTTACATTTTTTCGATTTTGGGTCTATCAACATACATAAATAGCTTTCGATACATGTTGACACCCAATTTTGGCTCTCCTTTTCATATAATTATTTTTTCCATGCTTCTTAGTCCTAAATACTTTACAAAAATGACGTTTTCTATTATTCGTATTAATTTAAGTAATTTTGGGTGTAAACAAAATAATTTTTTTTTTACTTTTCTTAAATCTAACCTTATATACATATATATATATATATATATATATATATATATATATATATATATCGTACTAATATTAAATATACCACATCAAATATTTAAATATTAGTATGTTAGCTTTTACTTTAAACTCTAAATGAATTTTTTGTTTTATCGGTATAATATTTTTCTAAAATATAGTTACGCTTGTTTAAATTTTGTATGTGTATAATAAGTACATTATTCAAATTATTTAAGACGAAAGAAGTATCGTCAAATTAATCAAATGAAAAACGATTGGAAAAAAATCAACTTTTTAAATTTAGTCTACCTTTACATATCTTGGGCCATTTGCTCTTTGTTTTTCAGAAAAATACCAGCCCAATACCTCAAAAATAAGCAGCCCAACAAAAATAACTCCCAACCCAATTTAAAATACCCAAGACCGCCATGTTCAATTTTCCTAACCAGCAACTAAAAGCCCCTAAATCCTTTCTTCTTCACGTTAATATTGAACTAAAACATCGATATTTACTCTCCTCTATGTAAAATCGATCAGCCTCCAGACCACCATCCGGTGGTCTTAGCCTTTCACCTCTACTTCTTCTCTCTTCTATCCGTTCCTGTCACTTCACTCATCTATCACACGACTTTTGTCTGCTCAAAACAGAGCTACAGAGCTCTTATCCATCACTATTGCGTCTGGAAAGGCAGAGGGAGTAAAGAACCATCAGATTTGAGTTTTTTATTCCTTAAATCCGATGGTTCAAGCTCTTCCACCGTCAAATAGCCCCTTTACCCTCTTCACATCAATCTGAAAAAGGTGAACAATCAAGAATCACCCTTTCTCTTCTTCCAATTTGGCCCCTCTGTTTCTCTCTGAGATTTGGAGCCTTTATTGATTAGCCGTTGCAGCACCCTCAAATTTGGCTATAAAAGGATCTTGGTCTCCCATTTGAAAAGAGAAAGTCAGCAAGAACGACCAAGAATTAGCATCTGTCAAATTAGCAAAAGCACCAGCAAATTCGTATTACTCCTTTTTATTCTTTTTGTGCTTGCTCCTTTTCCAAGTTCGATTTTGAATCTCCAACGAGGAAGCCTTAGTTCGCTGCCCCGAAAAAGATGCGAACCCGCTCCCTTTCATTTTATTTTAGTTTTCTTTTCCTTCATCTATTTTGATTCTACAGACATGAGACTCGCCTAATTGATTTCGAGTTGTTGTTGTTGTTGCTGTTTTTGGTCTTGTGGTTAAACAATATAATTTTGATTTCGAAAGTTGTTTTGCGTATGAATATGTGATTCTGTGAATACGTGCGTATGAGTGTTTGTCGTTCTTATTTTTAGTTCTTTTTTCGTTTTGATGCGAGTCAGAGGAGGAGGTCTCGTGAACACCCGTAAGAGCAAATTCTATCTCGTCTAATTATGTTATATTTGGTCTTTGTGATTCTTTGATCGTTTGGGTTTGGTTGGTTGATTGTGGATGTGAATGTGAAAAGTAACATGGTTTGTGGACGCTCGATTTTGTTCACGTTAGGCAGTGTATTTATAAAATGCTCATAGTTCGCAATCTAGCTCGAATAAAGCTTATAAAGTGTGAGTCTTCGAATGGAATTGGATGTTTTGCTAGTCCTAAATGTGAACCTGAAGTAAACTAGTTTTTGGAACGTTGGATTTTATGCTGGTGTGTTTGGAGTCTCTGTAACCTTCAAATCAATTTGTAATAGACTTTAGGAGGCTCCCCAGCCTTCTAATGTATATAGCAGATTATTTAAGGTCATTGCAACGTTGGTTCGGATACTTTGATTAATTTAGTTTAAAGATTAACGTTCGTTATTTCCGTTATTATCGCCTTAAATCCTAAACATTTGCTTGTGTAATCTGTCAAGTTGACTAGCCAGGAAGCTTTATCAAAGCATTTTTTTTTTCCAGATTCTTGAAAGTTTCTGCAAAAAAAATGAATTTGCCAAGTTGTTGATTTATTTCCTTACAGGGATGCCTTCTCCTATGAATTCCACTAAAAGAATAGCTTTGATTACCCATTAACGATGAGATAAAGGCTACTTATTTGGTCATAAAGAAGAGCATATTATGTCTTTAAGCTTTTGTATACTTAAGTTTCACCTTTGTTGCACTGTATTAATCCGAGAATCATGTTGAAATGTATCCTTTCTTAAGACTGCTTTTGGCTGAAAATTAAGGCCAGTGTTTAGTTTTTGTCAGTTGCTAATCCTCTGTTTTTTTTCCTTTTCCTATTCATATCTTTTCTCGCGGGTTGTGAGCAGTAATATTATCTTGTTACTGGCATATCTCTTGATTCATATGTAAAGGTTATTGAGCTTTTGGCAATCTGTACTAAACTTAATTAAATCAATTGATTTTGTTTGGCATCTAATTTCTAGTTTTCCTCCTGTTTGAATTTCCTGAATGATCAACCCATCCTAAGAACAAAAAATATAGTTTGCAAATTGTGTTCGTCATTGTCCAGCGAGTAACATGGATGAAAAGAAAAAATGATGAATTTAGTCGTAGCATTGCGTTCATTTTCTAGTTACCTTGTCTAAGTTTCAGACTTAATTTTATTTTTGCCTACTTTAACCTCTCTTAACAGTATGGACATTTTGACCTCTTGCCTGTGTATCTAAATCGTTTAGTGATTTGGAGTGATTGAACTTAACTGATATTTTACAAGTTTTGTCTGTGTTGAACTTTGGCCCTTTACCTTGGCCCTTTACCTGGACTAAACAACTAAGTTTTCTCAATCAAGATACCTACATGAAATCTCTCTGTAAAGTGGGTTGCCATGCTTAAGCTTTGATTTGAAATCTTCTTTAGCTTATCTTTTCTTGTGTTTGCCCTGGTAAACTTTGAATTTGCTTCTGTAAAGTTCACTATGGTTCCTGCATTGTCTTTGTTACCCATTTACATTACTAAAGTACCAAATTTTTGTTATACTAATCTTCATCATCTTTTTCTTGTCTCATGTATATTCGGAAGTGCGTTTGAGGCTTCATGGCTTGACCTCATCTCTGTCCAATTAGAGAAGCGAACAATAATCATATTACATATTTCTATCCATCAGTCTAGTTCCTCATTCCTCTTTTTTTTTTCAAGCTTTATTCTTCTTTCGTAGACACTTATTATTATTTTTGTTTAATATTTCGCACATTATTTAAAATTTGTGTTCTATACGTTCTTATTTGAATTAGTGTGAATTCTTAAATTTGATAGCAAACTTAATTGCTCCCTTCCCGTCTCTTAGATTTTGAATTTAGCATAACCGCTAGGCTTAGGTATTTAATTTATATCCTTAAAAGGTTAAAATTTGGTAGACAACTTACCTTTAGAATTTAATACTCGAGTTTGTTAGAATCCCTTAATACTTCTTTAGTACAAAATAGTAGCCTATACTTAGAATCAAGTTAGTTCTCCATTAAGTAGTAATATCAGATTAATAAAATATAAGTTTTGCATCAAACTCGGAAAATCGGCTTTGCTAATTTTAGATATGGTAAATCAATTTGTTTTTATTTCCAATTGATTTCAAATAAAAGATGACACTTCGCAAGCCCCTTTTAGGATTTATAATGGGAAGAAAAAATAATTTTATTTATTTATAGTTGTATCGTAGTAAAATAATAATTTCTCAAGGCATCATATATTTAAGCAATCATATATTTTATCTGACCATTTAGTAGGATAAGTTTCATCATATATTTAAGCAATCATATATTTTATCTGACCATTTAGTAGGATAATTAACTTATTATTATAAAATTTAATAATAAATAAAGGGCAAAAGAGGTTTTTTAAGAATAGAGGATAATGTGGACTTCTAACACAATTAACTTTTTAATTATCAATTGAAAACTTTTTAAAAGAAATGATTTTAAAATAAACTTTTTATTTGACGCGATAAGGTTAACATAACTTTAGGAGGTCTTACAAAATATTATCTTAAGGTAATTTTAAAAAATAGGCTTTATGACGAGGTTTAATTGTTTTTTCTTGTAAAGAATTAACATATATTATCTGATGAAAGACAAATATTTTCCACGCCTTACCTACATCTTATTTTAATATTTGATTTCCTATCTAATCTAAATTTTACCGGTTAACCGTAGTTAACGGATCCTTTACGGTGCCTAATCCCTTTCCTTTAGGATAATTAGAATTTTAAGTTGCGTAGACCTTAAAATGAAGTCTTTAATTTCTTTAGTAGGTGTCCTAATTCACCGTAGAACTAATTAGGTGACGACTTTCTTAAATTTAATTAAAAGTTTTTCAATATGTTGTACCTCGGTTTGACCCGTGTTAAAATGAGGTATAACAATACATCCAACGAAGATACATAATTAGTTCAAATTTTTATAATTACGTTGTAAGGGTGAGGATTTATGTATGTATGTTAAGTTCTAGCTGGGGCTTTGAGCTGTAGGTGACAAAAAAGTTTGAAAATGAGGTGTAGGTGACACAAGTGTTAATTATTGAGTGGATGCGACAATTACTTTATTATGAATTAAGAAAGTTTGGTACGTTTGAATTTATACTTTAGTCCAAATGTTTACCTAATATACTTTAGTCCAAAAGTTTTTAAATTTATACTTTGATTCAAATGTTTACTTAATATTCATCATCCATTGTTGTTTTCTCTCTCTTAGCGATTTTTATTGTTCATTGTTGCTGCTACTTCATTCATCATCTTCTGCTTCATTATTATCGTCTTCTACTTTATTATCATCTTCATCATCTTCTTGTTGACCATTTGTTATTGTTGTTGTTACCGCTACTGTTAATATTTGACTAATTTCTTAGGTCAAATTTTGTTTCATACATCACTTTCCACTTTGACATTACTTCATAGGAAACTTTGGTAAGTCAAATTATAATTTTTAGTTGAATTTGTCATCTGGGTTACTGCTATTGTGCTATTTTTCCAACAATGGATAGAACCCGATCATGAATCCAACATAAGAGCCATCTGTTTAAACATATAAATCATTTGTTGCGACAGATGAGACATCTATTTCAACGGAAGACTGATATGTTGGATTCATATTTATAGTTCTATAGGTCGTAACATGAATCGAACAGATGGGTCATCTGTTGCAATAAATGATTTATCTGTTTAAACAGATTAGTTATCTGGTGCAACTTGATAAATATTTGTTGCAATAGATTATTAACTTGTTGCAACATAACCTGAATTCAATTCCAACAGACGTGTTGTCTGTTGCAACAGGGTAAATATCTGTTGCAATAGATTATTAACCTGTTGTAACAGAACTTGAACTTGATTCCAACAAACGATAAATATCTGTTGCAACATATTAGTAATCTATTGCGATAAAATCTGATCTCGATTCCAACAGATCTTTATGTGTTGCAACAGGTAAGTCATCTGTCGCAACAGGTTAATTATCTATTGCAACATGTTACTCATCTATTGGAATCAACTTCAAAGGTGCCTCAGTACTGTAACATCAATTCCAACAGATATATAGTCTGTTGCAACATATGATTCACCTGTTACAATAGATGACTCGTCTGTTGAAATAATCTTCAGGAGCGTAACATAAATCCCAATAGGTAAGTAATCTATTGCGACTGATTACACATCTGTTGGGATTCATTTACGACACTATAAAACCATGATTAACTTTTTTTAACAAATGACTTTATTTAGGTACCACTAATGGAGGGATCAATAACAATAGGGGTGGATTGTCATAGTCAATAGATCGAGAAGAACAATCGATATGTATGGCATTGGAAGAGGGTGAAATGCTAGAGACGATAGCTATGACAATCCAAAGTAATGTTTCGTATGATGATTTTGTGAACTTAATCATCAGTTATGGTGGACTGAATTGTCAATCATAAGAACTCGTCATCAGCTACATGCATAACTCCTTTGAAAATCAGAAGGTACTGCCTTTCAAGCTAACCGATTAGGTTCGGTTGCGTGCTTATCTCAGTGATTCATCCAGGCCGGTGTTAAGGGTGTACGTGGTTGAAAAGACGAGAGAGAATAAGAACCAGAACGTAGAAGAAGAGCAACAACAAGACATCTTTGATGATAGGTTGGATGATCTAGATGTGAATATTCCAGATGATGATCAAACACCTACGCCCGTTGATGCGACCAATATGATGGGTAGTTCTTATCAATCGATATAGTCTTGAAATCTTCAAGACGACGGGACCAGCTTTTTTATTGGAATTTCATTCAAGGACAAGAATGAACTATCTACCACTTTGTTTATTTCTTGCTTGAAAAAAGATTTCAGAATAAATAAGGTGATTAATTCGAGCAGTGTCTTTTACTTCAAATGTGCTAATGTGAACCGTAATTGGTGGTTGAAAGCGGTGAAGTACAAGTTCTTATAGATTCATCATTCATAAACATGAAAAGCATCACACATGCGGTTCGAAGCACACGGCAAAGGTCCTCGATGAATATTTAGGAGAAATTTCCTCGATGGCAAAGGTCCTTCAACAAGGGTTATGCCCAATCAACTCCTTAGGGAATTGAGTGTCTTGGTCAGTTATTGGAAGATATATACGGCCATAGGGATTGCCAAGGACTTGGTTAGGGAGACACAGGAGCATGGGTGTGCAGTCCTAGAGGCCTACTGTTACATGTTGAGTTCACAAATCCCGAAAGTAAGACGACATTGCATGTTGATGAAAACGAAAGGTTCAAGTACTTTTTTGTATCCTATGGTGCTTGGATTCAATGTTTTTGACTTTTGAGAAAAGGCATAGTTGTCGACAGTACCTTCTTGAGGAGCAGTATAATGGAGTTCTGCTGGCGGCTGTGGCGCAAGATGTGGAGAATCACATCTTTTCTATTGCTTTTTGTGTAGTGGACAAGGAATGTGATACCTCTTATGGATTTTTTTAACAATGCAAAGCTGCGTCAAAGATACCGAAGAGTTGTGTTTTGTTTCGGATAGGCATCCAAGTATCCAAAGGTGGATTCAATTTTCTTCACTTTAGCTTACTTTGTTTGTTGCATCAGGCATCATGGAGAGAACATTCGGATCAACTATCACAATGAAAGAGTCGTGACCTTTTTTTATAGAGAGTTTTTAGACCATTTCAACAAATAACGGATGTGAATCCCAAGGTAGCAGAACTTCTCGTACGTGTCTGTTTCAAGAGATGGAGTCGGGCATTCTGTCCGGCTGATAGGTACATTCTTATGAAATTTAATGTCTTGTTTGAGTTACAAGTTTAGTGTGATGTCGTACTAAGTAATTCTTTTGTATAGGCACAATATTATGACATCAAACAAAGCTGAATCGGTGAATTCATTGTTTGATGATGAAAGAGAATTTTCCATCAAGGCTATGTTTGAAGTAATAAGCAAGAAGTATGATCGATTTTTTAACGGAAGACATGTGCAGTTCAAGGGCCCAAAAAGAACCCGATTTATTCTTGAAATCAGAAAATAATATCAACGAACGTCAGTTTGGGGAATAGGTTATTATCCCATAAAATAGCCGATTACAAATTCAGTATCACCGGTCATGGTGATGTTGCCACGGTCGATCTTCAAACAAGATCTTGTATGTGCAGAGTTTTTGACTTGGATAAAATACCTATCCACATGCCATGGCAGCGCTTCAAGCTCAATACGGTCCAAATATGGACCTAAAGTTTACGATCACTCTTTTCCAAACTATTCAGTGGAAGAATATGAAATGACATATAATGTGTATATTACTCTGGTGCCTCTAAAAAAATCTTAGGTTGTTCCTGCAAAGATTTTAGGGAGATTAATACCTCCTCTATATATTGACCCAAGTACTATCAAACCGGGAAGAAAGCCATATAAGAGGATGCGTGGAGTCGGAGAATCATTTTCATCAAGAAGAAACAAGTGCTCTGTATGTAAGTGCACTGGCCACAAAAGAACTACATGCCCGAATTGTAATCCACCATGATCGTTGTAATTGAAGAAACTTGTGTTGTTGTTTGTTGTGGACTTTTATATATTTAGCTCATTGTTGTGAACGTAATGTTATCATTTATTATATATAAAATATCATTTTTAATAACTTGTGCATCAATAAAAAGAGGCAAAACATGAACTAAATAATACAACAGACCACAATTATTCTCAACAGATTAACCATCTGTGGCAACAGATGGACATTAGCCGAAAGAACACAACACAGTTCCATCAAACTGGAATATTTCCTCCAACATATGACAAATCTAGCGCAACAGATGGATAACCTATTGACAGAAACTCAACAGATGACCAATTGTTCCAACACATGGTTATCCGTTGAAAGAACTCAAATGCCAAAATTGCTATTGCTATTGGATTTAAAATTGTTCCTTACCTCCAACTGTCGACATGTTAACATTAACATGTATGTTTAGAAGAAATAGACAGAATGAAAATTGAATAAGAATTAAAAAGCCAAAGTCGACTAAAAATAAATTTTGCATTAAACAAAAAATAAAATAATCCGATATAGAAAAATTAAAATACATACGCTAATGACATCATTATCATCATCATCATTAATGACAGCCGGCTAATCAACTCGCTGCATCTCTCTGAACATCGTCGCTTTCATGGCAACCAACTCCCTCTACAGGTCATTAGCCTGCCTTTGAAGTTCCCACATTGTGTCACGCAAAATAGGAATGTCCCAAACAAGATCAGCCATATCTAGAACACGCTTGAATTGACAAATGTAAAGAAAAAGAGTCCAAATATAATACAACGTATACTACCAACTGGTAGATTTACAGAAAAAAAAAAACTTACCTCAACGAGAAAGGAATATGCTCTTTGAAGAAAAGTGGTTGAAAATGTCACACGAAAAGAAATAATGCAAGAAATAAATAAAGTTTAGTAGAATGAAGATTAAGGAGGGACCTATTTATAGAGAATTGAATCTAGGATGTGTCAGGCCAAAAGACACGACTGTTAAGCTCCATTGTATTAATTACATTCAAACTGGTGGCATTTTGTTTTCTGTGAAAAGTCGCGACTTTTTATTTTACATTAAAACTTCTCACCTTTGCAAAACGGTTTTGAGACTTGATAACAATCTTTATTATTGAGTTGTTGCAATAAATCGTTCATCTGTCGTAATAGATTTACTATCTGTTGCAACAAATTATCTATATGCGCAATTGCGATAGATGGACTGTCTTTTGGAGATGTTTTGATTTCTTCTAACAGTTGATTCTTCAATTGCAACAGATAGAGAATTCAATTCATCACCTATTTTGAATGTGTTAGATAAAAAATCACGACTACCTCTTTTTTAATAGTCATCACATGCGTGCAGATGAATAAATACTGTTCGGTCTGTCGCAACAGATTTACCATCTGTTACAACGTATGGATTATCTGTTGCGACAGATTGACCATATGTTGGAGGAGATGTTATGATTTCTTACAACAGCTAATTCATCAGTTGCAATAGATGGAGAATTTGGTTCATCCACTGATTTGAATGTGTTAGATAAAAAGTCATGACTCTTCACCTCTTTTTAATAGTTATCACATGCGTGCAGATGTATAAAAAATATCTGGTTTGCCGCAACAGATTTACCATCTATTGCAATATATGGATTATTTGTTGCAACAGATGGACCATAAATTGGAGGAGATGTTTTGATTTTTTCCAACAGCTGATTCATCAGTTGCAACAAATGGAGATTCATCAGCTAGTTTGAATGTGTTACGATAAAAAGTTACGACTTTCACACCTCTTTTTTAATAGTCATTACATGTGTGTAGATGAATAAACAACACTGTCTGGCATGTCTTGATGAGGTAGGAAGAATAAGGTATGTGCAATGGATCCACTTTCATGCATGGAAGTTATGTATTATTGATAAGGCTACCATGACAGACACACATAAAGTGCAATGATTTTGTGAATATAGTTTTTTATCGATTTGACATTGATCCTTCAAATAAGATCCTGCATTGTATAGTTTAGTTTGATAGGTACGAACTGATAAGGCCGAAGGGTTCCAAGATGGTGGTGTCGATACCCTAGTACAATTTAATGATGATCTATGCTCACATTTTTGTGTCAAGTTTGGGGAAGGGTTCAAGTTTTTGGCGACAATGTAAATATCCAATAGTGATTGGACCGATTTTAATGGCGCAATGGACTTGTTGAAAGGCCTCAGAAGCCTCGCACTGCAACAAACAATGATGGAACCAATAGAAATGTCCCTGGTCTAAATTTATATAGATGGATTACTGGAGGAGACTTTTATACAATAGAAGGTGCTTGGAAGAATACATGTGCGAAAAGGGGGAGGTGGAGAAGGCCATATATTATCTCAGACCTTGTTTAAGATGAAACATAAGGAAGCAAGTAAGGAACTTCTAGCGAATCTGGCCAATGAAATTGACATGAGAAACGAAAAAACTGTATGAGCTTTAAATGTGAAAGTGTATCCAAATATAAAAATTTGTCAATCGTTGAAGAAAAAGAAGAATGGTCAACAGGACTGGAGCTGGAAACTTTGCTCGAGAATTCAACTAACAAGCGTGGTCTCAATGAAAACTCTCACAAAGTGTAGGATCAGAACTCTAAGAAAGAAGCTTCGTGAGCACAGGAAATTGGTACGATTGTCAGTCAGAATTAAAACCTGAACTAACAACTCCTGAATTAAAAATAAGAAAAGCTATGACGTTAATTTCTGAAGCACGAGCATAAACGGTCATTAAATTATAACAGGGTATTGACACCACCTACTTGGTCCCTCAGCCTTACCAGTTTGAACCTAACAATCTTAACTGTAAAATGCCATATCTTGTTTGAAGGATTAATGCCTAATAGGTAAAGAACAAACATTCACAAAATCATTATATTGGATGTATGTTTTCACGATAGGTTGATTAGTAATACATACCTCCCAGATATAAAGTGGTTCCATCTGCAAGCAACTTATTCCTCCGAACCCATTTTTTCTCTAGCCTTTGATGCTGGTTGGGTAAAAGTGGATCCAGTTTCACTTTCTTTTATCTGCAAATAAGAGGAATACATTTGATGTCAAATAAGAGAAGAACAAAAAGAACATTACAAAAGGGTAACACAAAATTAAGTGAATCAACAGATGACTAATTTGATGCAACAGATAACCCGTTTGTTCAACCGATGAGGCATCTGTTGCAACAGATGGATGACATATTGCAACAGGTGGCTTATTTGTTGGAATAAATCAAACCATCCTTTCTACTGGTTTGATTTTTTCAAACAATTGCTCCGTCTGTACAAAAGGGTAACACAAAATTGAGTGAATCAACAGATTACTAATCTGATACAACAGATTACCCATCTGTTCAATCGATAAGACATTTTGTAACAGATGGATGACATGTTGCTATAGATGGTTCATCTATTGGAATAAATTAAACCAGCCTTGCTACTGGTTTGATTTCTTCAAACAGTTGCTCCGTCTGTTCCAACAGTTGATTCATCAAACTATACTGACAACAAGAGTTTTTAAGTTCTCCCAACAAATGACCTTTTTTGCATATTTTTATAAAAATAACGGTTCATTCATTCAAGACTTAAAAGTCACCTTTCCTTCAATTTTCTCAATAAATAGAAAACTGGTAATGGGTAAATTATTAATAGCAACAGATGTAAATATCTAATTTAAATGACATACAAAGAAAAAGCTGAGATGGAAAAAACAATAGTGAACCATACCTGCAATGTGAAAAAAGCAAAGGGATCAGAATATCCAATTCAGTCCAGAAAAGATATTGATCGATCGAGATCCAAAAGGATCCCCATCCAAAAGAAGAGAGAAAAGAGAGGAAAAAGGAAACAAAGAGAATTGAGAATAAAGAAGAGTGATAGATGATTTGAGTCTTGTCTTACTTTATAGTTGAAGGAGAGAGTATTCTTCTAGATATGGGTTTTAAATATTCATTAATAACTTTTGAAGGACACGAGGAGATGGTGACATTGAAAAGACAAGATAAGACTACTCACTTCGGATATTTTTGAGTTATCCAAGTAATATATTTTACCGCCTTAGTATTTTAACTTTTTTTTATCTTGGATAGAAAATATATAAATTGCTTTTAAAAAGGGTCTTAAAACATCTAAGTGCAACAGATGACAATTTCTGTTTGAAAATTTCCAAAGTTCGATCATCTGTCGCAACAGATGCAACACCAGTTTGATAATTTATAATAGATGCGTAATATGTTGCAATAGATGACTTAATTTGTTTGATTAAATCCAATAGAAAAGACATCTGTTGCAATAGATTGAACATTTGTTTTTATACAATTTCAATTGATTTCACATGTTAGACTAATACCTTAATTGATTAATCTAGGATCAGGGGTGAGTTCTCATAGGGTTAACTACAACAGATGACAGCGCCTATTTGATAATTTACAACAAATGGGTAATCTGTTGTGACATATAACTTAATCCATTTGATAATTTACAACAAATGGGTAATTTATCACAACAGATAACTTAATTTGTTTGATTATTTACAATAGATGCATAATTTGTCGCAACAGATGACTTAATCTGTTTGATAATTTATAACAGATGCATAATCTATTGTAATAAATGACTTAATCTATTTGATAATTTACAATGGATGGTTAATCTGATGCAACAGATTGAACATTTATTTTTATTCAATTTCAATTGAGTTCATATGTTAGACTAATACCTTAATTAATTAATCTAAAACTAGGAGTGAGTTTTCATAGGGTCAACTACAACTTTAATTGAGTCTTTTGGCAATTGCACGATGAGACGGTATTGCGTTCTTCTCGATCAGAGTCATCGATCGATCACTCTGAGATGAATCGATTCTTACTACCTCATATGTTAGACTAATACCTTAATTGATTAATCTAGGACCAGGGGCGAGTTCTCATAGGGTCAACTACAACAAATAGCAGCGCCTAGTTGATAATTTACAATAGATATATAATCTTTTATGACATATGACTTAATCCATTTGATAATTTTTAATAGATGGGTAATCTGTCACAACAGATGACTTAATCTGTTTGATTATTTACAATAAATGGGTAATCTGTCGTAATAAATGACTTAATCTGTTTGATAATTTATAATAGATGGTTAATCTGTTGCAACAGGTTGAATATTTATTTTTATACAATTTATATTGAGTTCATATGTTAGAATAATACCTTAATTGATTAATCTAGGACCAGGAGTGAGTTATCACAGGGTCAACTACAACTTCAATTGAGTCTTTTAGCAATTGCATGATTAGACCGTATTACGTTCCTCCCGACCAGAATCGTTGATCGATCACTCTAAGCTGAACCGATTCTTACTGCCTCATATGTTAGACTAATACCTTAATTGATTAATCTAGGACCAGGGGCGAGTTCTCATAGGGTCAACTACAACTTTAATTGAGTCTTTTAAAAATTGCATGATGAGATGGTATTGCGTTTCTCCCGATCAGAGTCGTCGATCAATCAATCTGAGCTGAACCGATTCTTACTACCTCATATGTTAAACTAATACCTTAATTGATTAATCTAGGATCAGGGGTGAGTTCTCATAGGGTCAACTACAATAGATGGCAGCGCCTATTTGATAATTTATAACAAATGAGTAATTTGTTGCGACATATGACTTAATCCATTTGATAATTTACAACACATAGGTAATCTATTACAATATATGAATTAATCTGTTTGATAATTTACAACAAATGCGTAATCTGTTGCAATAAATGACTTAATCTATTTGATAATTTATAACAAATAGTTAATCTATTGTAACAGGTTGAACCTTTGTTTTTATACAATTTTAATTGAGTTCATATGTTACACTAATAACTTAATTGATTAATCTAGGTACAGAGTTGAGTTCTCATAGGGTCAACTACAACTTCAATTGAGTCTTTTAATAATTGCATGGTTAGACGGTATTGCGTTTCTCCCGACCAGAGTTGTCGATCGATCACTCTGAGTTGAACCAATTCTTACTACCTCATATGTTAGACTAATACCTTAATTGATTAATCTAGGACCATGGGTGAGTTCTCATAGGATCAACTACAACTTCAATTGAGTCTTTTGGAAATTGCATGATGAGATGGTATTGTGTTCCTCCCGACCAGAGTCGTCGATCGATCACTCAGAGTTGAACCAATTTTTACTACCTCATATGTTAGTCTAATACCTTAATTGATTAATCTAGGATCAGGGGTGAGTTCTCATATGGTCAACTACAATAGATGGCAGCGTCTATTTGATAATTTACAATAGATTGCTAATCTGTTACGATATATGACTTAATCCATTTGATAATTTACAACAGATGGGTAATCTATCACAACAGATAACTTATTCTGTTTGATAATTTACAATAGATGTGTAATCTGTTGCAACAAATGACTTAATCTGTTTGATAATTTACAACAGATGTGTAATCTGATGCAACAGGTTGAACTTTTATTTTTATACAATTTTAATTGAGTTCATATGTTAGAGTCTTATACCTAAATTGATTAATCTAGGACCAGGGGTAAGTTCATAAGGTCAACTACAACTTTAATTGAGTCGTTTGGCAATTGCATGATGAGAGGGTTAAAAATTATGCATATCTTTTATAATTTTAAAAAATAATTAAGATTAATTCGGACCAAATTAACATTTTTAAAACTTGTCATTCTTTTCCAACATACAAATCAACCCATAAAATCATCCATTTGTGAGAAAAATATTTTATCATTTCAAATCTCGAGTTCTCTCTCTTTTCTCTTTCTCACTCAATTATACAATACAGACAACAACTACACAATAAATTGCTCAATCCTTCACAACAGATCAATTTTCTTCTCATTTCTAACCACATAGGTGTTATTTTTTACTTCATTCTTGTTTGTATCAGTCGTTTTCTCTGTCTTTGTAGGTAACAGAGTTTGAGAAGAGTTCTATATTTGTTATTTTTTTCTAAAAAATAAGGGCTTTTAAGTTAATGATGAAAAAAAACTTTTAGTTGTATTATCTTTGAGAATAGGTTTACAGTTTTGAGTTTTGATGGTAAAATTATAGGAAGAACTCGAGAAAATCGTAGTTTCTATCGCAGTGTTTCATTGACTGTTGTGGTATTGTTGGATGGTATTTGTGGTGTTGGTGGTAGCACTATTGGTGGCTGTTGGCGGCATTGGTTGGTGGTATTTGTGGTGGTTCTCGATGGTGTTGGTATTCGTGGTGTTTGTGGCATTAGTTGGTGGTGTTTGTGTTGGTGGTGGCTGTTGGTGTGTCGGTATTGGTGGTGTTTGTAATGTATTTTTTAAAATTTATGCATACATTAATTGTAATATAATTTTTGTTTTTCTGTTATTTATCGGTAAAACATGCCTCAAAAAAAAAAAAAGAAAGTGAAAGTGGATCAACGCTGACCACCCCAAAAAAAGGTTGCAGTATAGAGGGATTCAGAGAAGCTTCCCAAAAAATCTCAGCAGGGAAAAGTGAAGTTGAGGAGAGATATGAAAACAATGTTGAGGGAGGTGGACAAGGGTCTGTAGATGGTGATAAAGAAAATTAAAGCGAGAAAAAAGAGGAATTAGAGAGTGATAAAGAGAAAGAGGATGATCATCAACATGATGATAATGGATCACCAATGGGGCGCGAATTAAGATCGACATCCCTGTATGATCCTGTCAAAACTTTTAGTATTGACAGGTCTCAAGTTGCGATGTCGATAAATGACGGAAAAGCAGAAGTAACTGTGAACTTGTACTTAAATGTCAGATGGGGAAAAATTTAATTATTTTAGGAAAATTATGAAGAACGAAAACATACACGGACTTTTTAAGGAGAGTTACTTTAGACGCTTTCTTGAGCTGTCTGAGGACTATTTGCCTATTTCCATATGAGGATGGTATATGATCTTCTCAAGCGCAGGATCAAGTACGTGGAGGATGATAAAGATTCGGAGGAGGGGGCAAAAAAATGGATGAAATCTGGATCAATTACAGTGGCATGCCGATTTATTTTGGCTTGCAACGGACTTGAGATGCCATCGTCCAAAAGAACCACCTATCGCCAAGGGAACACCCCATAAAATATCCAAGGTAAGAAAACGCAAGGAAAAAATAGATGGATTGTTTGAAATTGCTCGACGTGGCTACAAAGCATTGGACTTGTTGACAGATCTCATGTATAAAACCATACCAAAGCAGTACAGGGAGCAATTGTTCTTAGTTTGGTTTGCCCATTCGGTTATATTGGCAAGAGACGTCATCAAGGTCATAGAAGATGATTTGTTGGCACATGCTGAGGGTTTTGATAAATTCAACAATTATCCTGGGGATATGATAACTTCTACTTGACTGTCCAATATTTACTGACAAATCTATCCTAAGGGACGACCACATTATACGACTTTCCTTGGGCTTTCATGGTAAAATTAATCACTGTTTTTACTCATCTATTAATTTATATTGAATATAGTTATTATGACTTTTTTTTGCTTCCTTCTTGTTTACATTTTTTAGGTTTGGGCATTTGAAGCCATTCCTTCCCTCCGAAAGCAGGTAATGGATTACCCGGATGAGGTTTCTCATCCAAGGATATTTAGGTGGTTGGCTGCAAAGAACAACACCAAAATTAAGAAGGCTGATCTCTTTAACTCTCTGGACGATGCAGTACGTCTTCTTCAAGTAAAATAATTTTACTTAATGAAAGATATTGAACAGACGTTATATCTGGTGCAACAGATGTTATATTTGGTGCAACAGATGTTATATCTAGTACAAAAATATTATATTTGATGCACCAGATGGGATATCTATTGCGACAGATTACCCGTCCTGTGCCAATCGGTGCACCAAATGGATAAATTTGTTGCGACAGACGATTGATATCTTGCATCAGATTACCCATTGTTTCTTTGGTTCTCTGAATCCAACTCCTAAAAGATTAACCATCTACTGCAAATTATGCAACAGATGTATAATTTGATGTAACAAATTGTTAGTCTGTTACGACATACAGATCATCTGTTGCATAATATGTAACCCAACAGAGTACCCGTCTTGTGCAACTGGTGCAACAGATTGGTAATCTGTTGTGACAGATGATTGGTATTTTGCATCAGATTATCCATGTGTTGCTCTAGTTCTCTGAACCCGACTCAAATGGATTTTAACCATCTATTGCAAACTATGCAACAATGGGTAATCTGATGTAACATATTGTTAATCTGTTGCAGAATTTAACTGTGTTAAAATGTAACCCAACTATGAAAATTATTATATTATATGATTTAAAAATTTCTATCTTTTTTATAGGTTGTGCATCCATGGATCATGCCTATTGAGCAGGATTCGGTGATTACTCTAGGTCATGTTGATACTATAGCAGACCTAATAGTGGAGTTAATAAAGAAGGAATTGGCTGGAGCAACAACCATAAGAAGAGCAGTTAGGCAAGGTCAGCCTAATGTTGTGGCTCTTTATGACCAACCTACTAAGGCAGATCTAGGTGCTTCTTCTGGTGGAGTTGTTGGTGTTGGTGTCAGGCATGCTGATGCTGCTACTACTCATGGTGATGAGCATGTTGATGCTTAAGAAAAAATATGTTTAAAAACACTCATTTTCACCCTTACACAGGTCCCTCTTACCCCTCTTCACCCTCATGTTCTCATTGTGAATGCGAAGAGTACAAGGACAGCCAGGATAAACTCTTTGAAAAAGTAGAGGCTATCTCTAAAGTTGTCTAGGAATTCAAATCCAAGACGAGTGTCATACCATCCAATAAGGTGAGGGATCCATACATCCTACAACGACAGTTAGAAGGAAAAAAAGAGCAATTAGCAACGTACTCTCCAGTCGAAAATAAAAAATTACAGCTTCTTTCGCTCTAAAAGTTGTTGAAGTTTAGGGGCCATTCAAGAAGGTGGACATATATGCGAAACCTGGCGCCAAAGAGAAGAGGGATCTGCGACAGGCCAAGAATGCCAAGCCAGGCGCACCAGATTACCCCAGGCCTCCCTTTTTCCCCCAAGACTTCCAGATTATGACAGATATGCGTATGCGGTATGGGGACAAGGCAAGTTTACTTTTCCTAACCTAGCCTTCTAATCTACCCCATGAGGAAGAAGCTATGCAACAGATGTGAAATCTGTTGCAATAACTGGGTATTCTGGTGCAACTGGTAGTGGTTCTGTTGCAACTTATTATCCATCTGTTGTATAAGTTGCATTGGATTATTGATTCAGAGAACCCTATGCAACAGATGGACCATCCGTTGCATATTTACAATTACTAACCTATTTAAAAATTGACTTCTTATATCACAGCATGTTGACAAAATTCTCTGCCTCATGAGGAAAAGACAACGTACCTGAAAGCTTATGACGTTGTCGATAGGATAATGGACCTCGACTTTTACAAGAATCTCAAGGATAATTACAATCAACTCAATAATGTTGCGTTAGACTGTGGTGCAGGATTTGATTTCTTAGATTCTACGTTGGACTGGATGAAGAAGAAATGATAAAATATATTAGAGGGGAGAGGCCAAATCCACACGACAAGAGCTAGACAGAGGCAAAGAGGATTCTTGCAGTCATTAGCGTGGACAACATACATTATCGGGCTGTTACGATACTACTCGAGGAGGGAAAGATCAAAGTTTATAACTGTAACGTACCTGTCATCGATGAGGTCAATCTTTTTTTCCACGGCAACCACTGATGGAGTTATTCCCCATCTTATTGAGGGAGAGTAAATTGATGAATCATTGGCAAAGGAAGTGTTGATGAAGAAATCATGGGATTTTGAAGGTCGAAATAAGGGCATGAACCTTCCAAAAAATGATACGGGTTACGTATGCGGCTTGCTCGCTCTTGCATACATCGAATGTTTGCTGACCAGCACAGAAATGACCGAGCCAACGGCCTTTCTGTGCGACAATGATGTGGCAAACCTGCAAGAGGTCTGGGCTTATGGGGTACTAACTGGACGCTTGGAGCCTGTGTATATAGAAGAGCCTGTGAAATAACAATTTTTTATTTCAAATCGCACTTCACTTTACTTTAAATTATAAGTACATGTAGTGACAATAATTTTTTTGATGAAATTTGAGTTTTTTATAATGCAATAGATTGTCAATCCGTTGTAAAATATATTCTATCTATTCTGGAAGATAGTTTATCTATTGCAATAGGTTGGTCATCTGTTGCATTATGTCGATGTTATTTCTATTTAATCTGTTGCAACAGCGGGAAGACTTGTTTGATAATTTCCAACAGATGACCTAAATTTTACAACATATGTCTAAATCTGTTTGATATTTTCCAATAATTGCGCTTGAATATCTATGTGCTCGACAACACCAAACCAGTAGCAATTACACCACCATAAAAATTTCAGCAATTAGGCTTGAATATCCATGTGCCTAACAATATCAAACCAATAGCAATAACGACAACAATGTAGCATCTTCTTGCTCGATTTTGTTTCTCTTCAGAAGCCTTGACTTTGTTCAACAAACCCCAAATTATACGATTTGCTTGTGAAAGGTGTCGTTCTTCATACCTATCAAAGTAATCGCATCCACCCAATTTCTATAAAAAGAAGAACATAATTAAAAAATAATTACAAGTTAATAATTAATCAACTAATTAAATAAAAAAATACCTTTAAAATCTTACAAGTAAAAAATTTACGACCTGTATTTTGTTGAGTCCAAGAAGTCTTCAACAGAGTTTCATAACCGCACTTACAATATCAAAAATTTTTATCACAAAAAACAGTGAAAGATGTGCTCGACATTGTCAAACTCGGTTGGAAAGAATGAAGAAAAGAAAGACCAAATGCAAATAATTTGAAGAATTTAGATAGATAAAAAAAAATGATGATAAAAAAGAAGATTTGAGAATTTAGAGTTAAATCTTAGGAAGAAGATATGAATATTTAAGACAATACGGAAAAAATGACCGTTAGGGCCAAATCAAATGCCAAGTCAGCAAAAATGGAGGTTCAACAAGCTTTGGCTGCGTGAATTACACGCAAGCAACCAACTGGGCAAAAAGTGCTAAACTGACACATTTGATGCCTATTTTATTTTACGTGTTTAAAATGAAAACTGTCTACTAAATGCCCATTTTATTTTAGGTGTTTTGAACTGAACACTGTTGATGGGTTCCGCCTTTTAAATTTTTAATTTACTTTCACTTTTTTACATGTAGTGACAATTATTTTTATCTAATGAAAGTTGAATTTTTATAATGCAATATATTCTCCATCCGTTGTAACAGATATTCTACCTATTCTGACATATAGTTTTTCTATTGCAATAGGTTAGTCATCTATTGCATTATGTCGATGTTTCTATCTAAGTCTATCTGTTACAATAGTGGGAAAACCTATTTGATAAATTCCAACAGATTAACTACCCGTTGCAACATATGTCTAAATCTGTTTGATATTTTTCAACAGATGTGTCATCTGTTACAACAGATACATTATCTGTTGCAATATTTGAATCTAGTATTCCATTTCAATTAATAAGTTCAAATCTAAGGAAAAAATAAAATTAATAGATAAAATAAATTGAAGCCTTCATAAATTAGCTGAAATAAATCAACGAATAAAAGAAATGTAAAACAATTGTTATGGGTACAGATCTTAACAAATACATCAACAATTTAAGTATTAATGCCAAGCCTAAGGAGGGGTCAGGTTATTACTTTGACAGACTCAAGCTATAAAGATCTACTCAATACGGACAAGTTATTCTTCATCAGGTGCTATGGAATTCGGCTTTGGTCATCGTGGATCTTTATTGTCGCTTACGTATGATTTCTGTATTTTTTGTTCTTCATATTTCCATAAAAAGAGTAGCATTTTGTTAATGTTGTTTAGCAGTAGCTTCTACATCCACCTAGAAAGTCAGAATTTGGTCAATGCTAATCACGGAGATACAACAAAATGAAAAAGAATGACTCATCTATTCTAGCAAATCAAACAAGTCCTCCTATTTTAAATGATCTCAAACAAATTATATTTCTGTTGCAATAATGAATCGACTGTTGGGATGAGGAAGACCTGTATGATAATTTCTAATGGATGAACCATCTGTTGCAACATATGACTCATCTGTTGCAGCAGATAGGTCATTTGTTGGTACAAATAAAAGAGATGCGAAAAGCTGTTTGATTTGCTAAAACAGACGAGACATATGTTGCAACAAATAATTTATCTGGTTCAACAAGTTAGTCAACTGTTGCAATATATATATATATATATATATATATATATATCTTTTTGATAATTTTCAGCAGATATGTCATCTGTTGAAACAGATATATGTTTGTTTGTTAGTTGGAACAAACATATATATATTCACCTTGTTCAGCTCGTGCTGCTCTCCTTTGGACATTGTACATTGCTCAGTGCAACACACGGACAGAGGAGTTGTAATTTTATTTTTTTAGATGATTGATAATGCATTGGAAATCACTTTCCTTCTCCTTTAAGCCTTAATCTCTAATGGAGTGGATGGATATAAAATCCTGACACCCATCTTAGATGTTAATTCCTTTACAGAAGCAGTTAATGCATTAATAACATTAATCACTACATCATGTTTTACCCTACAGTCTTGACATTTGCATGCAGAACATTCACTGGGAGAGGAAAAATTGTATAACTTGTATGATTATACTCATAATGGTTTGTTTTAAATATTGTAATAGAAGCATTATTAGCACCAATAGCAGCACCACTACCACCACTAACAGCTCCATCACCACTACGACCATCAACAACAACAAGCCCACCCTCCAAAATTATTTTTTTTGTAATGGTTGTTGCTCTAAACAATTCCATTTTTGTTCTGTTGATGACCTTAGGGTCCGATAAAAGTAAGAAAAAATGGCATTTTCAACTCTCGATTGGTCAGAATTAGCGACGGATGCACAATCTAACATAAATCATTACATCTATTAGAATGATGATTAGATCATTCAAAAAAATCATTAATTAAAATAAATACTTAATTATAATTATACTTACTACATCCTTCGAGGGGTTAAAGAGATCAAGAAAGTTTGCATTTTTATCAGTTTTGGCCGACAACCATCTCAAAATTCTTGAACAGGAAACTTCTTCCTGGTAGTTCACTTGTTGTCTCAAATAAGGAATGACTTCAAATGCCCAAGCCTATAAAATAACGCCAACAAATTGAAACCTTTATTGAGTATAAAAAATAAATGATATCATAATAAAAGAAAGAAACATTTACCATAAAAGCCCATGGAAAGCCATATAAGTTGACTGTCTTTGGTGCTAATCGGGTCAAAAAATATTTGACAGTCATTTTGAAGCTTTCATAACCCTAAGGATAGTTGTTAAACGCCTCAAGATCCTCGAAGAACTTTATTAAACCGACGCTTATGTTGTTGTTAACTTCTTTCACCCAAAGAATATTATGTACAAATCAAACCAAGCACAATGATTGTTTGTGATTTTTTGAAAGTCCTTTATCTTTCAACGTTTTTATCAAATTTTTATTTTTGAAGCTTGGACCAACAATGGACACCAAGTCATCATGATCACATGACTTGCCTTTGCTTTTTTTGGGTGTGCGGGGTGCTTTTTTGGGTTAGAATAGGTATAATTTGAAAAAGAGGATAACATTTTAGTCCAGTAACTATGACAAACTCCTTCCAACTAATACAAACAGGCATGCCACAGTAATTTATCCATACCTCATCCATCTTATCTTTGTTTTCATACATAAATCTATGCTTAAGAAGTTCATACACCATTTTCATTTAGAAACAAGCATTGTTGTCTGTCGGCAAATCAAGATATTTTCCAAAGCAGCTGTCCCTGAAATAAGCATCCAATTTTTATTCTCGAAGTATTTTTCTGAAGGCATCGAAAGATTTTCCCATGACTGACTCAACCACAAAATCACCCATTAAATCTATGACACCATCGCGCTATATTCTCACAGGATAACGATCAATGCTGAAGGTTTTGACTAACTCTTTGGCGAAAGGGCTATTATCATTTGGATCATCTCTTTTAAAATATTTCCCCTCCCCGTGTCCATCATATTCTGCTCCTGATTGAGATAATGCTTGTAAAGCAAGCTCATAGAGTGGTGGATGTAGCCTAGCTGCTTCACTTGTTCCTTTATTTGGATTTGATTTGATTTCTGTTCTTTTGGGAGTCATATTATCTAAAATTAACAAAAATATAAAAAATATATTATAGTTGATTAATGCATCGTTAAAAAGTAATAACAGTAAGTCAAACATGCAAAACAACAAAATAACAGTTCCAATAGATCACTTATCTGTTGCACCAGGTAGTATATTTGTTGCAGCATATAACAAAACTGTTGCAGCGGATGAGTAATATGTTGCAATAATACAAAATATATCACTCATCTTTTAAGATAAATGAATAGTTTTTGCAATAGATCACACATTATTGCAACATATGAGTGATCTATTGGAACAGTTAAATAGCCTAATACAACGAATGAGTAATCTGTTACAACAATACAAAATATATTACTCATCTGTTGAGAAAAATGAATGTTCTGTGCAACAGATCTACAGCTGTTGCAACATCATTTGTTGCAATATATGAGTGATCTATTGGAACAGTTAAATAACCTGTAGTAATGGCTGAGTAATCTATTGTGATAATACCAAAAATATCACTTATCTGTTGAGAAAGATGAATGGTCTGTGCAACTAATCACTCATCTATTGCAACATATGAGTGACCCATCAGAACAGTTAACTAACCTGCAACAACGACTGAGTAATATGTAACAAAAATACAAAATAGATCACTCATCTGTTGAGAATGATGAATGGTCTGTGCAACAGGTCATACATCTGTTGCAACACATGAGTGATCTATTGGATCAGTTATCAACGATCAATATTGTTAAGATTTCTTCCAACAGAAGGATTGTCTATTGCGGCAGATGAATGATCAGTTGGAAAAATCAAGTCTTGGAGATGTCCTGTTAGAAGAGTTGATAGGATTTTATCCAACATGAGGTTTACTTGTTGCATCAGATCATTAATCCGATGGTTCCTTCATTACATCAGATGGTTAATTTGTTGCATCAGATTTTTTATTCGATGCTTAATCTGTTGCAACAAATGGTTAAATTATTGCATCAGATAGTTAAACTGTTGCATCATATGCTAAATCTATTGTATCAAATTTCTAATCTGATGGTTCATCTGTTGCATCAGATGATTAATCTATTGTATCAAAATTTTAATCTGATGGTTTCTCTGTTGCATCAGCTGGTTTATCTATTGCATCATATGACAAATCTGTTACATCAGATGATTAATATGTTGCACTAGATGGATAATCTGTTGGAGAAAATAAAAAATAGTAGCACGATTTTGTTCAACAGAAAAAATAACAATATCACCATTTTTACCATGAATAAGAATAGAACAAATCAACCCAAATCGTTGTTTTGTTTGTATAAACAAAAACAACAAAAATCAAATTTTAAAAAAAAATGCAACAAACAACAAAAAATCATAATTCACTTTGAAAAGAGAAGAGAAGAAATACCAAAAATTAGGGTTTTATTCAGACCACATTCAAATTAAAGCAATATTGAAATTGTTAACAATACTATAAGAGAAATTGGCTCAAGTTCCTCATTTTCTTCAAAACTAAAAATTCCATAAATTTTTACCTGTGAAAGAAGAAAAGGAACGATGAAGAATTCAAAGCTGTTGTGGCCGGAGAGCAGGGTTGTCATGTCGATTGAAGGTTGAAGAATTCGAAACTGTTGTGGCCGAAGAGCAAGGTTGTCACATCGATTAAAGGTTGAAGTCAAAAAAGAACTCGAAGCCCAACTATTTGTCACCGAGGATTGAAAGGAGAAATTTGCAGAACAGTTGGTTGGAAGAGAGTTGAGAGAAGCTGTCTCGAGAGAGAGAAGAGAGACTGGTTGATTTGGATTGAAGAGAAGTGTGGGTTGGGTTGATTTGTATTTTTGAAAAGATTAGAAAGTTTTGAAAATATTAATCAAGTCCACAATTAACTTAATCAAGTTTCCCAATGATGTTTGAACCTTTAAGTTGGTCAATGTCACCAATCCTTCATTCAAGACTTAAAGACACATTTTCTTTAATTTTCTCAAGTTAGCTGTATGTTTATGTTATTTTTCCTTTAAGTGTAAGTTAGTTTTTTTTTTTTGGAAAAGGTAAATATATACATTTATCAACAATTTATTTTTTATTTTGGTCAAGTTACAAGTACAATTGCAGGTGAAAGAGGAAATACGAAAGAAGTAAAGTTGGAAGTCACTCTTGGGAGCAATACAGTTGGCTTACTATTGAGCCAGAAATTCATTAATTGGCTTATATCTATTCATTTACTATTCTTGAGTTATATGCATTTTTTTCTTATAATTCTTACAAAATTAGTTATTTAGTGTTTACAACGTATTTGTACTAATGAAGGAGTTATATTTTTGCACTTTATCAATATTTGTTTACAATCAGATATGGGTAGGAATGGCTGCAACTCAAGATCGACAGTTATATGATGCAAATCTAACTGTAAGTACTTATTTATATTATTTTATATCACTTATCTAGTAAATACGTATTTTTCTTAAAGAAAATATTCGTATTAATAATTAAATTTAACATTTAAGCAGCTATTGTATTTTATTATTCTTATATGATTTTTTTAATTGTTATTGCAGCTTGTGAAAGAGTGATGAAAGAATCAAGATTAACAAGGACTTGAACAACTATTTTCTTTTGTAAAAACATAATAATATGTTTGAGTTAAAGGATGTTTTATTGTTTTAAATGATTTTGTTGAACCTTTGTTAATTTTTTTCTCTAATTTATTGCATCATTACATAATTTAGAACATTCTACTATAATTTTTATAAATTTTATGTCATTTCTCAACTACATTTATGAATTACAAGCAATAATTTTTTAAATTTGTAGCATAATATACATAGTTATCACGAAAATAATAATACTTTTTCATAGAAAATGATTTTTTTTTCTTGTTACATTCTATATCCAGTGACAAAAAAATACGTTAATTTAGCTATGATATTTTGAATTCATAGCTAGACATTACTACTTACAACTGTCACATATCAAGAACATGGCTAAAAAAATTAACTTTCCATAGCAAATATAATGTTTTTTAGCTATAGTGCTTTGCATTTTATGGCTATAGGTATAGATTCTTAGCTACAATATAAAAAAATTTGTAGCAAGTATTTTAATTCATAGCTATAATCTTTTTAATTCGTGACTAAATATGAGTACTATTTCCACCAAACTAAATCATAGAAATAGCCATAAAATTTAAATTTGCATGGCCAATAACTTAATTTTTTTGCTACAATTTAACATCTCATTGCTACAATATGAAGATAGCTACATATTTTACTTGTCATGGCAAAAGAACAAGAAACACTTGCTACAAGTATAATTTTGTGACATAATTTTTTTACCATTATAGCTACAACGCATTGTAGCAATAAGTATAAATTCTTAGTCACGGATCATGTAAAGTTTGTAGCTAACTTTTAGCCACGCTACATCTTGTTATGAAAGCAATGGAAACAAATATTGTAGCTAAAGTGTTTAGCCACGAAAAAATTCATATTTAACTACAATGAATTTTATAGCAATATATAGTGACTTTTTATCCTTTCATGTTGCTCCATTTGGCTCTTTCTTTTGTCTTTTCTATTTTTCTTTTACAATTTTTTTTGTCTTTTCCTTATTTTTTCGACACTCAATTCTTTTTCGTTTAAGTTTATTTTTTACATGAATCTTTATGATTGGTGTGTTTTGAGTCTTTGACATTGTTCCATTTCAATCAAGGTTTTTAAATTCTGTGATTTTAAATGGAAAAATTACACAAACTAACATACTTAAGACCTTAATTACAATAATTAGTAACACTTTCTCAAAATTACAAGTTATAGCAAAAGTAGTAATATTTTTAATCATTTTATTGTAAACGTGTGTGCTTAACCTATTTTTTTACCTTTCTCTATTTTCACTCCACTATTTCAATTTTTTCCAATATAACGTATCTTCCAGCTTTTTTTTTTTTTAAATTTTAATTTTTTCTCTCAGTTTTGTGATAAACATTGTTTCCCATCAAATAAGGTAAGTTGATTTTACAGTTATTACATGTTAGTTTTTCATATAATTTATAGATTTAATTTTTTTGGCTTTATTTCTTCAACTTTCTTCTGCGTTTTTTTTTTTTTTAGGGGTTTTTAATTTTTTTTTGTTGAAATTTCTGGAGATATGCTATAATGGCAGAACAT